>NW_017731884.1:554253-613175 GCF_001890085.2 Hipposideros armiger | reverse complement strand
AAAGTCCATTTCTGACTTCTAATGGCCAACTGGTACCTAGGCAGAAGTTGCCATGTCTGCTTCACACCTATCTTTCCATACTTATTGCATGGTAGACAATGTTTGCATTTAGGTTTTCTTGATAGCATATTTTCTCTTCATTTGAAATATCCAATGGTGTGCAGGGTCTTGCTCTTACCAGTTTACGAAAGCCAACTGCACACACTTCTTCTCAGGTCTGCATTTAATGATTTCATGTTGGTAGCTTGAAATTAGTCATGGTGGTAGTTATACTATAAAATTTCCAAATGCTACTAGTTAAAACTTGTTTGGTCTCATTTACCAACCCATCACTGGATATGTCTGCGTAGATGCTGGGCTTCATGGCAGCTGCCTTCACTCCCAGATCCTCTGAACCATTCTTAGTGTATAGCATGGGGCATGGAAAGAGTGTGGACTTTAGAAACCCATCCCACTGATTTCCTATCTATGTGACCATGGGAACACAGTAGCTTCTCTGGACCTCATTTATAACATGTACTTTTGGAAAGGGAGTGGAAGGAAGTAATATATCTAAAACTGAGCACAGTGTCTGGCACACACAAGACCCCCGAAGGCAATGTCTGCTTTTTTTAAAATGATGTGGTAGTGGGAGATGCAGCATAAAGCCAGATTTTCATGAAGCCATTCTAGAAGAGTCGGTCTAGCAAAATGTAATTAGCTACAGCCTCTCAAATAATCATTGATAGCCCCAATTTGGGGTATTTATTCTGGGTCATTTTTAAAATCGAATGAGATCCAAAGGAAGCTGGTTCCCATCTATTACACAGCGTTATCCAATAATGCAGAGCGAGGGTAAATGTCGTTAGAAGCAAAAAGAACATCAAACACTCTAATGTAATTATCTCAAACTGAGTTTATTCAGGCAAAAGGTAAAATAATCTCTCCAATGTGGTTATATCCTTTAATGTTATGTCTTATCTGAGGAGAGAAATTACCTGAGAAAGGGTGGAATTTAAGTAACTTAGAATATTAAACAACCATTAATTTGAGGTAGCACTCAAGTCTGGAAAAGCATTCGGTGATGTGGCTGGACTCTCCAAAAATAAAGGTGTGTAATTTTTATTTGAAAGAGAATAGAAGAGGGGATAAAAATTCCTGCTGTATGTTAAATAAAATTATGTTCTTTTTTTTTTTTTTTGCTATTTTAATGTTTAAGTTTTAATGGCTGAAGATAGTTTAATGTTTATCTGTTTTTCCTGGGGCCTCTATGCCCCTCCTACAAAAATGATTTTTGACTTCCAAACTACATAATCAGAAATAGATAAGCTGTGAGTATATACATAAACATGTGAATTAACATGCCAACCGCATTGTTGTGTACACCTGAAACTAATAATAAAAAAGATAAAACAAAATAAAAATAAATAAAACAATAAAAAAAATGCCAACCACTTTTTATAGATAAAATCTCCATTTTATATTCAATTTTTGCCTAAACGGAGATTTATTATAATAGATTATTAAACCCTTGAGGGAAGGATGGTCATCTTTTCATCTTTGTATCTGTATTGTCTAGCACAGTTCTTAATTTGCTGAATGTTAATTCTTGTTTTACGCCAAGGAGACTGATATTTGGATAAGCTATAGATATTTCCAGTTAACTGAAAGTAATCATTTTGTTGTAATAAATGCAAATACATGTGCGAAAGGAGACCCCTGAGTGTTTACAATGAGACTTTTATTGCAATCTACCAAAGTATTAAGGATGGATTTTACATCATTCATATAAAACTACATAAAACATTTAGTCTCATTTTTCCTGCCTTTTTGCTTAAAACTAGTTTTTGGGACTGCAAAATAATAGGTCCATTCTAAGTATTAGAATGTAATGGAGAAAATGCACATATAGTCATTTATTTACTTATATAGACTTCTAAAGACTTGTGTATATATTTATATTTCTACCATTTGTTAGATAAAAATTACCATTCTATAAAAAACAGATTTTTTTACATTATATTTTGACTACTAGAGGTTACCATAAAGTTATAGAATCTACCTAAGATGCTATTAAGTGATGGGAAGTAGAATTTGATAATGCAGTTAATAGCAGCGATCAAAAAGATTTTAAGAAACATTGCTATCTATGCACTGAGTTGATATTAAAAAAAATACTAATATCATCTTCTTTGAGCCTCATTATTTCAGTCAACCAAGTTTCAAATTTACTAAGTACTGCAAACATAAATAAGACACATTCCTTTAGCTAAAGGTCTAAAATATATAATGGACATATAAAGATATGTAGAAGCTAAAATAGGAGTGCAGTGTGATATGGAGAATGGAAGGGTGTGATAGCTCTGGAAGTTTAGAGAGCACAGTGATTTTCTTCTGGCAGAGGAAACTTATAGTGGTATTTTATTTTGGCCTTTTAAAATAGGGATTATTTTATCACTTTCTAAGAAAGGGAGAATTTTTCCCAGTATAGGAGAATATATGGACAAGACATATGAATAGAGAAAATCAGGCACAATTGTATTGTAGTCATTTATTTGGACTGAAATACAGGGAGTCAAAAGAAGAATAGTGGAAGATAAATCTTAAAAGGTTGTTAAAGGCTAGAAAATTGTGGACTGTGGAAATTATTACTGACAATGAAAAGCCGCTTAAGGCTTTGGAACTTGTACATAACACGAAAGCTCTAAAAAAGGTTATTCTGCTGATATACTGGAGTGAGTGAGAATGGTGGGAAATTTATTTAGGGCTCTATTTAAGTAGTATATGACTAGAAATAATGAGGCATAAAAAATAGAGATAAGAGGCATTATAGGGACAAAATAGAAATAAATTAACAGGTGAATATGCAGGTAAGAAAAGCGAAGTCACCTGTGTTTAGTGGAGACCAAATGCACTGAAGTGAAAATCACATTCTGGGTGACCACATTCATGATACTGTGAAGCAGATGTCCTCCTGTGTGCAATAGATGTAATGATACATAAGTTGTTGAGATTAATGAGAAATTAAATGAAAGGATGTACATGAAATGGACTCATTAATTATAATGTTTTAGCAAATGAATATTATTGGCTTTATGAAATTTCATGATAACATGGCTAGAAAAATGGTAATATTTTATTAACAGAACTGCAGAAATCAAAAGAAAAATACTTGGTGGAAATTAATGAGTTTAATTTTAGAAAGATCATGATATTGTGTCAGCTAGGGCTCCAAAAGGAAAAAATAATTAGAAAGTTCAAGGAGGGCTTGATTACAAAATGATTAGTTATATGGATGCTGACAGGATGTAAGGGAACTACGAGAGATACCATAGGAACCCAGAGCAAGTAGGAAGGAAGAGATGGATGAAGAGAGTTCTGCATAGCTAGGTGGCCTTGAAAGAGGTCTCAGGCCACATACAGACCAAAGTAACACCATGAGGAGTGGAGCTGGGGGAAAAACTCTAGATGATAGAGTTGTACTTTTCCTTTGGTATCCAGCTGGGATTCTTCACTGGCAGAACTGTCTGGAAGCCAAAGAGGACGAGAAGTTCAGGTGAGCCATGCACATCAGCGTCTTGGGACAGAGAGCAGGATGGAGAATAAATTGGCACCAAGGAAGTTACCAGCAGAGATGCCAGTAGGGAGATTGGATAGATAAGCAGAAATATGAGTCTTTAAACATTTTAAGAATTTGTAAGTGTTGGTGGCCCTGACAGTTGAACAACCAGACTATTCCCTAGTTAATACCCCAGGCATGCTCAAACATAACAGAAGTTTCTTTGAAGAAGCTTTGGATAATGATAGATATTCTGCATTTTATGAAGTTTATGTAGATTCACATTGAAGTAATTTTGAAACTAGTTCCTCACTCTTACTCATGTGACCAGAAAGGGGAACAGTTTGTGCTGGACAAGAGGGAAAGAATAGGCCTTTACATATTCGACTCAGGGTACCTCTTGAGGAAAATAACATATTGGTAAAGCAGCTGTGAAAGCAGACAAAGTTTCTATACTTTATTAGAAAGGGGCATCAAAGAGTTAAGTATACGTTGTATCTGAGCATCAAACAAAATTGTGATGCTTAATTTGAAGCAATGAATTTGCATGGAAGAACTTCTAAAAACGTTTATTTATTCAGATTCTAGATGAAGATAACTTTGTCTCCTACACATCTATGCATCTAAACACATAAGCTTGAAAAATAACATGAGTGTTATTTTAATATGTCATATATATATATATATATACTTCAATATTCAAATATATAAACTTAAAATTTTAATAAAGACATATGAATTTAAAATTATGATATCCAGGCCCCATCTTAAGGAACAAAAAACAGTTGTGCAGGCAGATGTTTTCTTTATGCAATCACTACTAGTCTGCATCTCTCTGCTAGATCTCTTAGTAGCTTTTGAAATATTTGCATGGAGATAAATTTCAGCATAACACAGCTGGGTCCCTTGGCTTCCAGGCTTTTGGAACTCTCACAATATTTGGTTTCTTTCAGTGTTGTCATTATATCCCTTATTCATTTATTGTCTCTCTGTGTCATTTCTAGTTTTATTCCAAAGATTTTAACAGCTTTATGAATCTCAAAAAATGAGTACACAGTGTTTAGAAAGAAGGGGAAAATTCCATATAATTTTCTTTGCATATGCTTAAGCAAAGCGGTCCTTTCAAAATCATTTAGGATGAAAACCACTAAGACTTAATATTCTGAATCAATGATTTTCTAAGGCAGGCCAAACAACATTGACAAAGCTAATGTATATTTTACTTTTTTCTAAGATACTATAATTTCCATGCCTATAATCCCTTATATATTCTTGAAAAGGGGCTTATTTATAGAACCTGTTGGCTTAGAATATAGTTAGATATATAGCTAGCTTTGTAATGTAGCTCCTGGCAATTGGTAGTGTCTCAAAGATGGTGTGTTCTATTGAATGTCATATATTCATACATATGTGACTATATAATTTATTACATATAGCATATTATCTCAAATATTCATAAGGCTTCAGTAGGATAGACCACTTCTATATAAAAGAAAAGAAGAGAATGAAACCCACCTACGTTGAGTATATAGCCAAATCCCACAATGGTTTAAGTACTTTTCAATCCAGAACGTTGTCAGAGGTTATCCTGAGTTAGCAGTATTTGAGAGTCACTTGTACTTGCTGCAGCTATGGGTGAGATGTAGTTCCACTGTTTACTTCACAGCATGATTTTTCTCTTTTTTACTCATGATTTTCAAGGTAGGATTTTACTCTGCACTTTGAAAACTTAACATGTACCTAATCATAATCTATTTGTTGTCCATTGACAAAGAAGAGATGTACTATTAAAACACTTAGCTCATGACGAATCTCTGCCAATGAAAATCAATCCTCTAATTGAAAGTTCCTGGGGCAAAATTATATACCATTTTTTTCTATTTAAAAAGAACATATCTCTGTGTTATTTTTCCTCATTATTTTGAAAATATAGGATCAAATTTGTCTTTTGATCTTTTATTTTGTATTACTAATTTTACATTTAAAAATCATATTAGAAAGAAAATAGTTGCCAAATATCCTTGGGAAAGTAAAAATACACAGCAGAAAATAAGTTTGCTCAGTTGGGACCAGATATTTAACTTTAGGTAATTACTTGAAAATATGCAAAGCAAAGCCAAACATATTTGAAATGAACAAACTGCCGGGGAGCATCTGGCAATAGTTAAAAATTTCAATTAAATTGAAATTTGATTTTGTGTCAAATCACACTACAGTATATTCTTTAAATGCTGTGAGTATACCCCACTACTTGTAAGGAAATGATGGGAGTTGCTTATCATTTTGCCTATTTATGCTACTTGGAGCTCTTCTCTTTTGCTGTATATAGCAACAGCCATGTTCCTGTAATGATCTGCAATAGGTATGGTATTATGAAAAAATAATATTGAGAGAAATTTTGAATATTTTAATTTATCACTTCTTAATTCAAATATCAAAAAGATGTGAAGTTCCTACTATTTGCAAGATTCCATATAAATGTTTTCAAGCAGTGTATAGTCATGTCGTCAGAGCTTTTAAGCTTGTAGGGGAAACCTCTAAAGCAAGGATATCTTTGGTAAGAATCATTTGAATTGTGGAGCGTATGAGCTAACTGAACTTTTTAAAAGTAATTACCCAGAAGTCATGAAAGGTTTTATTTAAGAGGTATAATAAAATGTAACCTATTTGGGTTTGTTTTTATGTAATCAGTTTATTATGGTTGCCTTGCTAAGTCACAAATTGCTTATCAAATGTTTGAATGATAATATAGAAAAAAATATAGATCTAAAAGAAAAAAAAAAAAGATGTTAGTTTCTGATACCTAAATGCCTAGGCTTATTTTTACAGTAACTTTTCGGTGAGAAGATAAAATTTAATTTATTTATGGGGAGATTCTAATGCAAATCCATTAAAAAATAAGTCTGTATTTTTGCGGGGAACCCAGACAAAGAGACAGGACACCAAGGCGTGGCAAGCAACTTTTACTAATGCCGGCACACTGGCTCAGCTGATTCACATCCAGAGGCTGAGCCCTGACCTTGGTGGGACTCCGGGTTATATACCCTGAAGTTTCCAGATTGGCAGCTAAGATTTATTATTAGAACATGTGGTCATTGTGCCAGTTTCTGACTGGCTCCTGGGTGAGGTAGGAATTTGGAAACATTAAACGCAGAAGTCTTGATAACCGTACAGTCCAGGAATATCTTTGTCTGAAGCCCGCGCTAAATCCTTAGTGACCACGTGGTCTGGGAAGGCCTTTGTCTAGGGCTCACAGCCACAGTATGTCTTCATAGTGCAAGACTATGCTAATTCCAGTGTTGGTTAGGTTAAATCTATCAGGTACTTTCTAATCTGGGTAGAAATGAATTCTAAATTTTGGCTCAAGATCCAGTTCCTCTGTGGGTTCGTGAATGCACAACTACAATACTTGCTATGATTACTTTATTCGGGGTGGCCTTTGTGTAGCCCTTAAGATGCTTTATGATCATTGATGCATTCCAATAATTAAACTTGTTGAAAAGTATGTATAATTGTCTTCTAATCAGTGCATTAATATTAATAAAAATTAAAATAGAGAATCTGAAGGCTTTTTTTCAGTTATAACTGGTGTAAAGAGAAGACACTGGGGATTTTTATGATACAGCTCCAAATATATTGGACTGCGAAGTAAATAAAATTAATGTTCTAGTTTTAATCTTGAATCTGGTTAATAGCTATTGGTTAATAAAAATCTTAAAAATTATAGTTTACACTAAATATGTACCAGATGCAGAAAATAACTACTTTTAAATAGAATAAAATACTATCATTTATGATCCAAAAATTTAGATTTAGCATCACAAACATCAATGGGCCTAATTAATTTATAGCAAGGCAGTTCTTGCTAAAACAGACCACTTATCCCTCTGAGGTGCAAGTTAAAGTACAATTGGTTTTATATTTGAGAAAGTTAGGTCTATGTTAAATGTACGTATATTCTCTGTAGATCCCCAATAAATACAATTTAATTATATAAAAAAATAGCTATTGGTAAACTCTAAAGCAAACTTCATGCTAAATGTACATGTGCACAGATACAGATAAAATCAATTCTGTGACTTCCTGGTGACTAATACTGAGATTCTGTTTTTTGCTCATTGAATTGGTGAAGATGTAAGGGCCTTGTGAGATGGAGTGGTGAGGTTGCATTTTCACATACCACTTAAGGGGGTTTGAATTTACAAATCTGTTTAAAGAGAATTTGGCACTGTATACTCAGCAACTGTGTTTACAGACTACCTCGTGGTTATATAGAACACGTGACATTCCTATCTAAATCTGAATTCAATTTGATTTCAATCTCCCATTTCTGTTCTTTGGTAGGAACCACTTATAATTGTCACTTGAAGTTCCCTCACTTCAGGCTTATGAGTATTATCTTTGGAGTAAACATTTAATCACAATATCTGGTTTTCTCCCCCTTCCCCTTTCCATTTTTTTTTTTTAAATGTCTGGGTGGCTTTCAAATCAAGTAGAAGCTTCATGTGCTATTTTAAACAAGCAGAATGCAAGGGGTATAATAAAAGAGAGTTACTTTTTTGTCTTCACTGTCCATTTAAAATGTATGTTATGGAAGAAGTTTCTCTCTTCCCCTGGTTGAAAATTCCAGTAGCCCTATTTTCTACTAACTTGAGGATAATAAAACTCCTTCGATGACGTAAAGTGGAAAACTCTCATTTCAGTACTTAGGATAGCACGCCCTACTATTTCCCTTCCTTCTCTGCATTATGCGTTGACTCCAGTTTCTCAGCTTACTATCCCCTGGTGTCTGATACAAGTGAAATGAGAGTGATGAAGATACAGTTAGCTGAATGTTTTTACCTGACTTATTCTAACATGGCTGGGCTGGCAGGCGCCCAGAGCTTGAGATTTTCCTCTGAAGAGGAATTTATAGCCTCATCAGATTTAATCAGTTTTGGGGACCTCCCTTAGCTCGGGCAAAGCATTCCTCACTGGTTTGGTGAGTCACATCCTCTGCAACTCTATGATTCAGAAATTCACCTGTAGCTTCTAATTTCTCAGGTCTCATCACCCCTCTCGGTAGCCCCTTTGGGAAGTCTCCAAGGTAACCCTCATGCTGTCTGTCTGTCTTGTGGGACTCAAACCTTTTGGATTACAGACAATCATGCAATCCTTGACTCAACAAACTCTGAGAAACAGACCAAACCCATTGCAGCAGCAACTCTCCGCTAGGATGCAGCCAGCGTGGCTGAACTGCTTGTTCCTCTCCCTCTAGATTTCCATCCATGATTCAGTCCCATCTGCCCACAAAGGCTGGGGTTCACGTCAAGTTCTTCGGAATATGCAGTTGAAGTCTGTCTAAGTGACATTGGGATCAAGAGAGAGCTGTTGGCCACTCTTCTGCTTTGGGAGTAGGGAGGGTGCTAAGAACATAACAGCTCTCTTCAGGGACTGTCCCAAACTCGAACAATGTCATGTGAATGAGTTTTCTGAATCACTTCTAAGTCCTGTCTGGAGACTGCAGTGTGGCTTATCTAACCCTCTTTGGAATGTATCTATTGTCTTCATTCTTCAGTGGAAAATGAGACAGAAAGACTCCTATTTTAAGGCTCTGTAACACTAATGTACTCTCCTGACAGCACTGATAAAGGACAGTGTTCTGCGTGTGGTTCTGTCAGTCCTCAGTCAGCCACGCTCATGCACGCTGGCCTCCAGGAGGCTGCTCTGCTTACGCATGCTCCTTGCCTTGCATTCTGTTCTTTACTTCCACTGCGTTCTCAAGGCCTGTGCTCTCACCCTTCCTCTTGCCATATCTGCAACTTACCACTGAACTTTTAAAAATTTCAAAATAGCTACACAAGCCGTAGGAAATTAGTGGGATGATTTAGGCCACTATAGCAAGCCATGATTTAGTCTTTTTTTTCTCTGTTCTTTTCTGTTCATAGCATTCTTATATTTTCTTGGTAGAAAATCTATTACATAACATCTGTCTTCATCTCTAGCTTACTGTTTGATTTAATTAACATGAGAATTCAAAACTAGCTGTGTTGAAGGTAGATGTTCTCTTAAAGACGTTTATATTTGTTTAAATTAAAAACTAAATGTTTAATCCTTAGGACCTCAAATTTTACCTGTTATAGTAGTTGAAAGAAGTACTGTGAATTACATATCATTTAAATTTTCTAAAACTATGATCGCAGTTCTTAAATAGCATTTGTGTACCAAAATGACCATCAGAACATTACATCAACATTACAACCTTTCCAATCAGCATCTCACATAACGCATAGGTAATTGAAAGCTTAATACTGCTCTAAGGTCAGACTCTGAGAAAAAATTTCTACATCATAATAAGGAATGTAGTATGGTAGAGTCATTATTGGCATTGTCCAGTCGTGGGTATAGTGAATGGGTCATTGTCTCTAAAAAGGGAATATATTTTCATGTAAATGGGACTCAAAACCCAAAAACATCTCTACAGATTGTACATTACTCATCTAAATGAGAAGGATGTAGAATTGATGATTCCTGCCAGCTTTAAAGAGTTGATTAAGAGAGATAATGTTTAATTACCACTAACTATACCAGTGTGCAAAATGATATGCAGGTCAACAGGAAAACCCTACGACTTTCATATTAAAAAGACATTAATCCATGACACATTTTACATTTAATAATAAGCGGCTTTATGTAAATATTGAAAAGAAAGGTTCATTTATTGAGTTTTAATAAAGGTTTGGACAATGAAAGGAAGTTGATATATAACTTTTACCCCTTTGTAGGACTTCATTCCCCAGAATTAATGGAAAATGACTCATCAGATAAAGAGGTGAAATAAATTCCCCCGTGTTCCTCAGAAAAGTTATCATGTATTTCTTTGAAAAATAGAACTTGGCTATTTATTTGATTTAGCAAGTGAAATAACTTATTTGAACATAAAACTGTGTCCCATGGCTTTCCATTGGTGAATATTAAAGTCTAATTTTTTATACATAAAATTATTGTGCAGATGAAGCTTTGGAACTTCACACACCTATATATATGCAAGACTAAATGATTTCCAGAAAGAGGAAAAAAACCAAATTTTTCTAATACAGCATTTTTTAGTGTATAAGTTCAAATATTGGTTTCTTTCTGAAGCTATTTTTTTTTTAAGTTGGGGAATTGGGGGATGGGAACAGTGCTGAGAAATTGGGGAAGGGGAACAGACAAGTTGCTGTCGTTTTGTTCTTCAGTCTAGTTGTGGAGGACGTTGCTTCACCGACCCAAGTTGACACCATCATTGTGCTCTTCCCAGGAGAGGCAGATCAGTCGCTGGCTTCTGGACAGCCGCTCATGCTGGCTGCTGGACGCTCATGCTGACTGTTGGATACACACAATAGCCCATTGCAACCCACTGCCACAGGGGCTGCAGCCTACGTCGTGGCCGGTGACTCACAGCAGCCAAGCTCCAGGTTGAGCTCTTGTTCAGCATCTTAGCTGTGGAGGGCAGTGTCACTGGCCCTCATATGTGGGATCCAAACCGGGGCCCTCTGGCGTCCCAAGCCAGTTCTTAACCACCGTGCCACTCGGCCGGCCCCTGAAGCTATTTAGCTTACTATCTTCTGAGCAAATTTCTGTAAAAGAGCAAATGAAAATGTTAATGCCATTTAATGAAAGCATAAAATGGCCAATTTTAAATAACTGGGAAATGTGAAAGAAAGTATGAAAGGAATATTTTTTAAATGAATGAATCAATGTATCAATAATGAAATGATTGCTAGTAAGCTTATAAGGAAACCACTGTATTAATATATGGAGTTTTCAAGAAATGGTCTCAATACTTTAAAAGAAGACATACAGAAAGTATTAACAATCAAAATTGGAAACTTAACTAAAAACAGAAAATGTATTCATTCGTAAAGGAAGATTAAAGGGGTAAGGCAAATAAAAAACACATACTTCCTTTTATTACCCCTTTGTAGGCCATTGTAAAGCTAGTATTAATGATTTAGATGGGGGGAATTTGGAAAGTAAATAATGATGGTTAAATGGAAAATTTGTCTAAACTATTAAATGCAACTATGGAAACACCATTAAAAATGGAGGACAGCCTGTAATCAAATATTACATAAAATACAAGATAAGATGGTGTATGTTTCTTAAATACCATTATTTGTATGTGTACAAGTACATACCCTCATGTGACATTTATTGTTGTAGTACTGTATATGTTGTGAGATAGGTATCTAAATAAAAATACCTACTGTATATACAGTATGTTTAGTCAGGTATTTCCTTTTCCAAACTTATAACTTTAATGTAATAAACATAAAAAGGAGGAAGAAAAGAGAAATATTTGTCTATCTTTGAGGGAAAGAGAATCAAAACTTCTCTGCACTTTTCTATCCAGTGCTACTTTCTTTACAGATTCTTGGGCTGTCATGGAGCTTGGAGCTGCTTTATAACATCTGATTTATATTTGGTTTCCATTGTAGTATTTCACAAGTACATTATAAGTAGAACTGGAGCCAGAATGTTATTAGAGGAGATGCTATGCAGTGAAATGTCAACATCGGGCATTTGTATATTACTCATATTGCTTTACTAGATAGTACATTTTGTGAAAACATGGTCTATTTGAATAATGTGACATTTGGGAGAAGGTTTAAAATTGATTTTATTCAATTGATATTAATGTTGGGTTAAGACCTGGTATAATAAAGAAAATAGATGTGTCATTCTGTTTTTCAGAGTGAAGGAGTTTGGGCAAGGAGGCCAACAAAGTTTGAAAGGAGCTTTTATTTAGCATTAATGTCAGTGTTTTAGGTAATTTATTTTCAGAGTGTATCTAATATGTTCATTTGAACAGAATGATTGACAAATACCAATCAAATACAGCTTAGGCAGTACCAAGTCATGGGTTTAGAGAAAAGCATCCTAATGCAGGGAAACTGGAACTCATGACCCTACAAAAGATCCTAATGTATATTATTGTAGTCAAATACATTTCACATAGTATATAAGTTAACAGAATAATGTAAATATGCTTCCTGCAAAGACTTGACGGACAAGAAGGGTTAAAAAGTTGAGAATTAGCTGTTGTTATCACTTTCTCATGTGCCTTGTTAGTGTATCCTGAGTATACTAAGACCTGAATAATGCTATTCTTATCCTCTTATCCCCACGTGCCTCTCTGTCCTTCTACTTCCATGTTGTTTAGCTCCCAGTGAGGAGCCCATATTTAATACCCTATAAAAGATGGAATAAGATGGTTTGAATTTTTGTATCTGAGAGAATAGTCATTTTATTATGAAAGCGTTCAAAGTAGTCTTCTATTGTACAGAAAAATGAAAACCAGAGATAATGTAAGAAGTCAAACAGAATAAAAGGAAACAAACTTATAATGTAAAGTCATGTGAAATAAAAGTAATGACTTGGATATTTAAAAGACATTTACATACTAAAGTAGAAATACTTACTGTCTGCAGCACAGAGGAAGTGTCCCCAAGTTGCACCAATGTGTCTCATATGCACAGTGCAACCTTTGCTTCCCATTCAGTTGGAAAGGTCGGCTCAATAGGACATGTGTTGTTGTTGTTGTTGTTTTTTCCTTCCTCTTCTCCATCACAATATTTTTTGTAACAGTTTTCCTCTCTTGGTTTCTATTTGAGAAAAAGATTTTGCTATCTACAGTTATTCCCTTCTTAAATCATTTGCTTCTTTGTTTTCTGTCTTTAATGAAATATAACATTTAGGGAATGGAGAGTGGGGAATTGATTGTTGGAGTCAGATAATACTTCAAATCCTAGTGTGTTATATGAGGGATGTTACGGAATCATCTCATTTCTAAATGAGGACAAGGATCTTGCCTCATAGTATTAAATCTTTACCTTGTATCTTAAGGGATCCATTCTCATTTATGATAGTCCAGCAATAAAATGTTTTCCTTATATTTCCTGCCAGATCACTTATAAAAATATTAAAGGGGACAGGCCAGTGATTGAATTAAATGACTAGCAACTGAGTTTGTCTCTGGAAATTAAAAATATCCATTAATTCATGGGGAACAATTATACAACTTTTCAGGAAAATATTTAAATGCACTATCTATCTATCTATCTATCTATCTATTTCTATCATTTGATAATAAACATAATATAAACAACATAAGTCTTCTAAATTTCTTACAGAAATAAAAATACATTATTTCTACTGTATTTTTTTTATAATAGCATGACCTTTAAATTATTAGGTCAGTAGAGAATAAATATACTAATAAGAAAAGAATGAAGTAAATGAAATAAGATGTTGGATATAGAAGAATGGCTACAGAATAAAGTTTTAAAAATTATTGAGGACTGTTATGAACTACCTTGTAAGAGATGAACTCAAGCCAACAAGATAGACCCCTGAATTAGGCAAATTATAGAAATTAGCTCAGCATTTGATACAGTAGTTTACTTCTAGGTCTTTGCCAATGACAGAGCAGAACAGGAGCCAAGCAGAATAGAATAAAAATAACTAGGAGCCAAAAGACTGAGAAGCTAAGCAGAATTTTAAATTTTAATGAGTGGGAAGGACACATTTGATATAAATTTGAGATCTGTAATGTGTTATACCCTGGGTTATCCAGAAAGACCTGCTTTCATAAATTAGTGACCATGTTGGCTAGAAGTTGCAGGAGGTCTTGAAGTGCTGAGTGCAGCTGTTAGGCTTGCTGATGCTCAAGTCCTTCAGATGCCCTGTTGCTTTCCTCTGGTTTCTCCCATACAGATGCAGATAACTCACAGTTCTGTGGTTGCTCTTGTCTTTCCCTATCCCACTTCTCATTTATTTTGGGGAATAGAACACTGTCACACCTAATTTTAATGTAAATATTCATGTTGTTTGGGTTTGTTATTGAGTTGCTATGCACACATCCCCCCCACCCCACACACACACACACTACCCGAGCATCGAAGACCATAAAATGATTTCAATAGATTCTAAAGGATAGAACATGTTATATGAATATGGTATGATGATATGAACATGGTATAATGAAGCTAGAAATTAGTAACAAGAACTAGTAGGAAAAATCTATATTATTGGAAATTAACCAATGTACTTCTGAATATCCTGTATTTAGAAGGAGAAATCAAAGAAAATTAGACAATATTTGGAATTAAATGACAATGGAAACATTGTGTAAAAAATTATGGGATGCAGCTATAGCTATGTTCAGGGGAAACTGTAGCTTTAAATGCATTTACCAAAAGGGAACAGTTAAGCATCTGTATCTAGAGAAACATTTAAAAATAGATGCAGATTAAACCAAAAGAAACAAAACATTGACAAAATCAGCAATTTATAAAATAGAAACATGTTCAATTGAAATAAAAATGTTTCTTTGAGGAAAGGTTAAGATAAACTTGATGAGCCCTGACAAGAACTAATGAGAGACAGAAAAGGTACAAATCAGTAACACCATGAACAAGAATGGGAACATTATTGTATATTTTATAGTATTTAATTGCTTGTAAGAATAGCATAACCACATTTTTGTCAATGATGACATGAGCACATTCCTAGAAAAAAATTTAACATAGAAAACTTAAAATGGTACATTTGAATAGTTTATACTCTTATTGAAATTGAATCTTTAATTTTAAGAAAAAATCTTCCCACAGAGAAGACTCCAGGCTTAGTGGTTTTAATAATGAATTCTTCCAAATAGGGAAGAAATAACCTAAGACAGATTCATCAGGGAGATAGAACAAAAGGGGAAAATTTCCAACTTTAAAAAAAATAAAGCCAACATAAACTTGACACCGGAAGTTAACATCTTACATAGTAGTTAAAATTGTGAAGTTTTCTTTTGAAATCGGGTTCAAACCACGCCAGCTTTGCATGTCATTCTTGATCTCTACACAGGTACATACAGATTCAAAATTCATTCACTTTTCTGTATGTATATTGTACTTAAATTTTAAAAGTTAAAAATATGGTCCATGTCACTTTTATCTTTGTGGTCTCTGTGTCGGCTAACTTTCCTTCCCTTAAGACTGAATTAGTAGACATAATGTGGGGGAGAAGAGAAATAAGATCCAATGCTTTGGTTCTTCTCACATTATATTTTGGGCACAACATTTAAATCACTGACTCTTATAAGTAACTGATGTTATATAGTCTAATGAGGGATAACTTTGCCTGAAGGAGTTGGGAGTTGCATGCTCCAAACATATCTGAGAATGTGTCTTTTTCCATTCTTGCTGGCAAAAAGCATATACTTTGAACATCATTGTATGAACATTTGAAACATGAAAATATTACCATAATTTTTTTTCCAAAAGATAAACATATTTTTCTCTGTCAAATAGATACATGATAACATATCTGCTGTTTATTGTAATGGTACAGACATAATTACTTTGTTATTAATTTCTTCTAAGAGGCCTTAGATTGCTAAGTCTGCAATTTGTCATGAATTCTATTTCACTCCTACTCTTCCCAAAGTAAAACATAAAGACCCTTGGGCCAGCTGAGTGGCTCAGTTGGTTAAGAGCTTGCTCAAGAGTTTGAGCTCTGAGCAACAGCGGTTTCAGTCCAGCCCGAGCTGAGCAGCCACTGAGCTGCCAACAGGTAGCAGGATGGCTCAGCTAAAAAAAACCAGAAAAAAACAACATAAAGACTCTGGTAAGGGTGGGGTGGAAAAACAAAGGAAAATTTTGATTGAATTCACGTTGCCTCGGTTTTACCTCACAAGACCATTCTTATCAACAGATAATCTGTGGGGGGAAAATTTTCAGTTTATTCTACCTGAAGGATGTTATAATAGCAATTGAACTTCTATTTCCAGAAAATGATTTTTCTTTTCTCTTTGGCAGTGAACCAATTTGTTATCTATATTTTTTACTTATAATTCTTCAAAAAGCATATAAAGTAAAATGCCTTTTATACTTTACATAACTTTTTTAATACAGAGCCAACATTTTCACATAATACAGATTTATTTGTTCTTCAGTGGTTACTGAATTATTTCCTGTTCACTTCTTAATTTTATTTCTTAGTTTCAAAACATTTCCATATGTTCTGATAACACACACACACTCACACACACACACACACACACACACGGGTCAGAAAGACACCCAATTCTGAAGAAATGACTGGGATGATTATTTTGGAAGGCAGCTATGCTCACTACTATACCACCAACGCTCCCGGAGATGATTATTTTGAAACAATTGTGCCTTGACAGAGGATCTGACCATTTAAGGAGTACTTTAATAGGTTACTGAATATTTTGCTAGTAGAATCTTGTTAACATGACATTTGTCCTCACCTACCCACCTACTAACCAGCCATTTTTTGTGCACTGCTTTTAGATAAATAGCAAAAATAAGAAGTTGAGGCTAAGGGTTGTTTTAAGTCTTTATTGTGGTCAGGGGAAATATGCATTTAACAATAAAAACAAGAAATGGATTTTTTTTTTTTTTTTAGCTGAGCCATCCTGCCACCTGTTGGCAGCTCAGCTTGGGCCATGTGGGAATTGAAACGGTGACCCAGTTGCTCACAGCTCGCACTCTTGAGTGAGCTCTTAACCAACTGAGCCACTTGGCTGGCCCCAAAACAAGTAATCCTAGGCAATTTTCTTTAAGATACATGTTTATTTGATCTTTTTTTGTCATTCACCCAATGCTTTCAGTAATAGACATGTTAATGAGTAGTCACCTAAACAGAATAAACACTTGTTTTTTCATCTCTCTCCCTTTTCAATCTAGATATTAACACTATTTAATAGAGTAGTATTAAAAGTCACACTGTTTCAAAAGGTAGGACTAAATAAAACAAAGAATGCAGAAACATTCTTGTTTAAACTATAGAGTTTTTTATATTGTTTTAAACTGGATAAATTGGACTAGAATTAAGTAACTTGTACTCACTAAATTTTAAAATCATAACTGTAAATCTGAGAACCTATAAATTGGACACAAACAGCTATCAAGATCACCCATTTTAAGCTTACAAGTGACTAGTAGATCTCCGGCTCTTTTGTTCATTCAAATTACATCTGGCTTTGATAAATATAAAAATTGTGTTCTAATGTGAAGTAATCTAGCTCTGATGCAAGACTCTCAGGAATAAACTAGGAGATTCTATGGACTACATTAAGAGAAACAGTGCACTTGTCTAGCTATCACGCTGTTACATATAACTGGAAATTATTTTATCACTACCTATTTGAAAATGACATTTAATGTTACTTTGCCAATACCTTATATGTTTACAGAATCATCTTTTTTTCCTATTACTAATCACACATAAAATAATAATATCCCTTTTCTCATTGATTGATCTAGGCTCCTCTGCCAAATAACATTTGATCATACATATGTCAGTCTATTTCATTGATTTATATAACCTCTCATGAGTAACAATTTATTATTGTTATTTTTTCAAAAGTCTGAAATCAGAAAATGGACTCCACCAACTTTGGTCTTTTGAGTCCCCCCCCCCCAAGACTTTGAAAGTGGCTAGGTCCTTTGCACCTAAATCTTAGAATCATCTAAATTTCTACAAAAGAAAGCTTACTTTTATGCATTGACGCTATAGACCAATTGTGGGAGAATTGACATAACATTGAATCATATATTCCATGAAAATGGTATATCTCTCCTTTTATTTCACACCTAAAAAAATTTTCAGCAATGTTTTTATAGTTTTCAGTTTAACACTTTTATGCCTTTTAGGGGCAATTTTGTGGTTTAAAATGGCCCCCAAGATTAATGTTGAAGTTGCTGCCTAGCATTTCTAAGTGCAAGAAGGCTTTGATATACCTTATGTTGAAAAATGCATATGTTAATTAAGCTTCATTCAAGCTTGAGTTATAGTGCTGTTTGCCATGAATTTAATGTTAATGAATCAAAAATACATAGTTACTACAGTGTTTATAAATAAACACATATAGAACAGGTTCTATGTTGATTATTTGATGAAAATGTTGGACCAGAGGCTTACAGAAACCTTATTCTGTATTTCCCCCTAGGAGCAGTGGTCCAATGTGTGCTAATTCAGTGTTTTCTGTGACTTAATCGAACATAACTGTTGTGAATAACAAGAATCAACTGTATACGAACACATAAGGAATTTTTTTGCATTCATTCAAATGTTCAACAAATATTTATGAAGAACTTACCAAGTACCTCTAATTATTTGACCACCAAGGACCCAGCAGAAAGAGAAGGATTTCACTAGGCACATTCTCTTAATTCTTTCAGATACTGTCAAGCAAAGGTTACTCTAAAAAGGCCTTACCTTCATAATATAATGATAATACTTTCATGTTCTCACATAACATCATGAAAAAAATAATTTAGCAAGAAATTAGGGTTATTTTCAGACAAGGTAATAAAGCCACTTACTTGTTCCTTAGTATCCATGTATGAAGATCCAGGCAATGACACTGCAGTGCTCAGCGTAGTCATAGAATTGGGGTGGTGATATTTATCACAACAGAAATTGTTTTGTATACACTGATTACCTCTATTTTAAGAACATATGTATAAATAAGATAATGAAAATGTATCTACAAATTTGTAAACTATTTTTTTATGGTTGCGATAAAATATTTTTTTGTCAAAATAGTTTCATGGGAATAGTGCCCTGGTGTTTGAAAACAAACTCGTAAATTCTGTATTTAGCCATAATTTATTCTGAATATGTTCATAGCCATTAAATATTTACTAAACTTTATTTCCACTTCAAAATTAAATATGTAATTTTGTGTTGTTCACTGAGAAAGAAACTAATAACTGTATTTTCTTTGGCTCAGCTGGAGCTATACGCTTAAGACTCTGTCAACGTTAAGAAAAGAACACTCTTGTGAAACAAAATTATTATTTTAAAAGCAAGTCAATAAATTTTTTTACATGTTCTGTTATGTTTGTATAATGAATTATTATCCTCATTATGAAGTGTATTTATAGTAAATTGCTATCTTTTCTAAGCACACCATTGAAAATAGAACCATAAACTGCCCTTCTTCCTTGAAACAACCTGGCTTGTTTGCTCTTTTGGGAAGCAAGGCTGTGTTTCGGTTTCACTGAATTACATAGTAGCTTTCACTAGAATCCCTAACACATGACTTGAACCTGTCTTTTTTTTTTTTTTTTAATACGTATGTAGATTTTGCATGCTTTTTAAAAACCGGGAAGTTTTGCCTGCTATTTAGAATCATATGTGAAAGCTCTGATTTACATCAGACTTAGAATTAATAACATTTGCCTTAGGATCAAGTCCACCATTTTAATAAGACTTTTAAGGCTTTTTATACCTAAAGTGCTTTAATACTCTGGCTTCTCAGGCTATGCTGGCTTTAATAGCTCCCCACCTTCTATGTTAATCATCCTGCCACGATGAATATTGTTCTGTTACTTTTTTTCACAACTATGTTATCGTTATCTTCACAGAATTTTTCTTCTCACTTCATATCCATGCCTAGTATACCCTAATAGGCAAGATAATACTCTTTGACACCTTTTCCTTCAAGAGGTAGAATAGGTTTCCTTTTCTATGTGCTCTTGTAGCACTCAATATTTTGACCATCAGAGAACACTTATTTCATTCTACCACATTTCACAACCCATTTATTTTTCTGCCCCATTAAACTGGTAGTTTTGTGAGGTCAAACACTATTTTTAGTTGTGTGGGTTTTTATTTTCCTAACTTGGCACAGTGCCTGCTATATAATATATATCAAATATATGTATATATTATTTACTTGTTAGATGAAACAGTGAAAAACACTCTAAAATACAAATATTGAGTGTCATGTTGCATAATTTAGAACCAGAATTGAGAGTCAGTGAATAAACAAGTGGAATATGCTTAATGCAGGTTTTACTCAGTTGAATTACCTTAGGTGTAGCACCAGTTCACCTTTTTCTTTTAACATATATAATACTCTTGTGATTTATTTTGAAGCTAATGCAGTAAAATATTAGATTTTCTCATCCTATATATTCATATTAGAATAGAATGGTGTGCGTGTTAGCATCCCATGCTATTAAAAACCCTTACCTAGAGATTAACACTGCTATTAGTTTCATATGTATCTCTTTCTATAATTTATGTTCATGGAAAAATAAAGATAGGAACAGATACTTAGCAAAAAAAAAAGATATTATACACAGGGTTTTATTCCTCAGATTAAAAAAGATCTACTTCTCATATATATAGAACCTAATAGCAGCAGCAGCAGCAGCAAAATCTCATGGATACGGAGACTAGATTGGTGGTTGCCAGAAGCAGGGGATAAGGGTGGGCAACATGGCTGAGAGGAGTCAAAAGGTACAAACTTCCAGTTAGAAAATAAGTAAGCTGCAGGGATGTAAGGTACCACCTGGATACTATACTTAATAATACTGTAGTGCTTATTTGTATGTTGCTAAGAGAGTAAAACTTGAAAGTTTTCATCACAAGAAAAATTCTTTAACTGTATGGTGACAAATATTAACTCATTGTGGTTATAATTTCACAGTATATACAAATATCGAATCATGTACACCTGAAGTTAATATAATGTGTGTCACTTATACCTCAACTTAAGAAAAAAAGACCCACTCTTTGTCAACTGCTCTCAATGTCAGTACATATACAGATCAACTTCATTTTGAAAATAGCTACATTGTATTTCCTGGTATGGATGTACACTATAAATCATTTGACCCGTTTCATAAGATGGACATTTAGATAGTATCCTTTATTTTTTCTTTCCTTTTTTTTTTTTGCTACTGCACATAAACAACCTTGTTTATTTATCTTTATCCACTTCTGCCAGTATTTCTGTTGCTGCATTTCTTGAAATGAAACTCCAAAATGATTCTGTAAGATTTATTCCCTTATACTTGTCTCACAGCTTCAGCAGTATGAGACAAATATGTGACCTTTCTGCTTTGTTTCTGAACAGCTTCAGAGTAACTTTCAGTTCAGAGTAAAATGTATGTTTGTGAGTACCTCTTTCTTATATCATTGCTGACAGTACATATAACTAACTTTTTAAAGTTGAAATTTTATTACCTACATTGTCAAACCCTTTTAGTATTTTTAAGATATTTGTGTATGTAGTTCCATTGATTGCAGGTTTCTATTAACTATCCATTTTTCTATTTGGTTGTATGTGCTGTTCAAATTTACGTGTGAAGATTTTTTATTTAGAAGAGAAATTATCATGTGATGTTTATAGTCTTCAAATATTTTCCCACTCCATATTTTATCATTAAATATTATTTATGGTTCTACTTAGTTTTTTTTGTTTGTTGGTTTTTGTTTTTAAGTAAAGTTTACCAGTTATTCTCTTTGGGGATGCTATGTTTCTTGATTGATTTTTCAAGATCTCTACTCAAAGAATGTAAAAATTTTCTAATGTTTGTAAGTATTAATATTGGATCCCTTAGCAATTTGATTTTTTTATGTAAACAGTAGCTTGTAGGAATATTTTATTTATTAAAATTGTATAGTAAATTGCTAAATCCCATTCATTATTTTCTCTCTGAATTGAAATGTTTCTTTTGTTACATATCTGACTTTATTTCTGTATTCTGTTGCAATTTTCTATTTGACAACCATATTCCCATATCAAACTGTTTTAATTACACTAGCTTTATTTGTTTACACATCTGTTTTTGTATTTCAATTCTTATTAGATATAGATTTAAATTCTTCAGATTTAAATTCTTAGAGGATGCAACTCATCTTTCTCGTCTCTTTGGTCCTAGCTTATCATAGTGCTGACAAATAGATATTTTATCTAAATTATTGTCTAATTTTATAGACTTGAAACTTTATTGCTCTGTAAATCCTGTGCTATTTCATGTTGGCTAAATACTTCAAAAGTATGTTCAACACCATAACTATTGAATGTGTGTTATATGTATGAGTGTAAAAGTCTGTGTTAAGAATTGTAGATAATGCACAGAATAATCTGTTCTTAAAGAACTTCCATGCTGGCATGGTGAGCCTAAGTTCATGTAAATAAGAATAAATAAGTGTGATATACAATAATATGAACAGTGATTTGAAAGAAGCATAACATATATGGAAAGAAGAAACAATAGTGAAATTGTTTCTCTGGGTCACTGAAAAAAGATTTTTTTTTTTTATATAAGGTATAAATAGTTTATATTGTCACTTTGTTTGATTAACTACATAAATGAATACAAAATGAAGAAATGTAGATAAATCCTCTGAAGATTTCCCTTGACTGAAATCCTAATCCCTACAGAGCTTTGAATCTTTGTGTTTTGTGGGACATGAGAGTCTGCCAAGTTAAGGTAGAATGTGGGTTTTGTTTTGTTTTTTGTCTCTTTTTGGTTTCCAAGAGAGCTCATGGTTTGGACAGGTGATTAGAATGCTGTTCCTGTTCTCTGTATTTCTCATTTGTCTTTCTGATTAGTAAGTGTTCCTACCAATACCTAGTTTAACACAAGTAACCTATAGTTACATCCTCTAAGAGATTCTCTTTGCCACTTGGGGACCTTTCTACTTTTCTGATCCCGTGGCAAACCCGCATGGTAACAGTGGTTCAGACAAGGGTGAATGGGCTAAGGTGGGGAAGGAGGCAGCTCTTCCATGTCCTCAGTCTCATGTGACAGCAGTAGGAAAAAATAGGGACCATGATGGAAAAGTGGTGAAACCTGCTGATTATAGTGACAGAAGTATGTTGTGCATACCATAAAAGATACTATTGTAATACTTGCTGAGTTGTAATAGATCTTTGCATTATATATCTAGGAAATGCAGACATTTGTCAACTATTCCTCATTAGGTGCTAACATAATGTAAATTGTACATAATAGGAAGATGATGTCAAAATATCTTTGGTATTATACTTAATTCTTCTGAACAGAAAATCCATCCTCACATGAAAATTCTGAACTAAGTTCTTTCATTTGAATCCTGTTCTGAGCAGGTTATAAAACTAAACTTCTTTTTTAAAAGAAAGTATAGAATATAAATTTTTTGTGAAATGTTAATATTTTTATAACTAACTCAGACCTGGGTCTGTACTATGCATGTATATCATTCATAATCTTGTTCCCTATTTAATTATGAAAGAGCTGTTTTGCCTCCAATGGCTTACGTGTGGTTTGTGTATATCACTGCTGCGTGCTCAAGCATACTGCTATTGCCTTCAAAAGGCAAACACACTGTCTGAGATCTACCCTGGCAACTTGGAAGTGGACCTAATATTTCATGTACACTGTAGTTTCCAGTGTACTCACAGAAACAATTTAGACCCATTCTCTGAAGCCCCAGTGATGAGACAAATGTGTGACCTTTGCTTTGTCCCTGAAGAATGTCAAAGCATTGTTCCATACAGAGTGATGCCAGGGAGAGTGCATCTACTGTGCTTTTCCAAAGGTGACATTTTGGGGAGAAATACAACCTGTTGTATGGGCATGTTTGGCTTCACATTTAAACCTAAGTTTAGAATGAGAGCAACCTGTCACTTTCAGCAAAAATATTGTAGTTTTCCTAGAGATCATGATAGATGGGCAATCTGTTTCTAACACTACTCTTTTATGACTGTACCTTCCTTGTTAACTCCCTAGAACATATGTTTACCATGAATCAAAGAGAGCAATCTTGAATAATATACAGCTTGGTGATATACATTCTTGTCTGTAAAGTTAGCTGCTAAAACCATACTTTTGAGAAAAAGAAAGATACTGTCAGACTAAGATGGAATGCTTTAGGAATATCAGGCAACAAGTCATAAGTGAAATAAAGAGAACATCCTAAGTTGTCATCCTCCAAAAGCATTTCGTAAGAATTGTAAGGCATAGCGATATTCCCCTGAGATGAGGAAATCCAGGGTTTGTGAAGGAGCAATGCAGGAGATCACAGAGAGGCAGAAGGCAGAGATGGAGAGATAAATGGCAATAATGAGCAGCAGTTCAGCAAGTGATACTCTGTGTGATTATGTAAGTAGTTAAAGAAATAATGGCACTGAAGACATGGTCTCTTCTTCAGCATAGACACATGTGGTCTGGGTAACGTTCCTCTAGTAGTAATATAATGACTGTAAATATACTAAAAGTAAATATTGTGGACAAGAGTATGCATAAATAAAGCCTCAAATTAGCAACACGAAGCCTAGTGACATGGCAGGAGACAATCACCTGTGTGGTGGCTCCCCGCATCCTCTCTGTTCTGGTTGCACCTTTGTTCACTGATCAGCCAGTGAGGACAGGAATGGGGTACTTGAATCTTACATCCCTAAATGCACCTGAGTCACTCTACTCATTAATAAGTTGGAAGTAACTGGTCAGGGTTAACATTTTTTTTGTTTTGCATTTCTTTTTTACATATTTTTTTTACTTTCTTTGTAAAATGCAGTTTCACTGGTTGATCCTAGTATCCCCCTTCCCATGTACATTACCAAAATATTTATGAGAATCCAAAGAAAGAGGAGAAGAAGGAAGATAGGAACACAGGCAGAACAGGGAACTGACATTACCATAAAGCACAAAGGCTGAAAACTCCAGCACCCTGTCCGTTTCTGTGAGGAGTATCTACTAGCCGTCAGGTAGTTGGGGATACACCTTGAACGCTTCCTGTGATCTGACTATCTAACAGTGTTTTCAGTTATGAAATAGAACTGATCTGCCTGTTTAAAATACAATAGATACTGATCTCTACCTTCCCAGCCACTGAGTGTCCTACTAACTTGTCAGAGGACCAGACTGGGACCGAGGAAGCGACCATCCCTGCACTGAGGCTCACTGGAGGAATGGCCTTGGGGATTGTGCACATCTGCTGCTCCGCCATTCTGCAAAGAGGGCACCAGCCTGGGCCTGGGACACATGTGGCCACTGATCCAAGCCAAGGGCAGATGCCAGTGTGGCACAGCCCACTCCCTGTTGAGGATGAGAAGAGTAATGATATCCAACACTGTGGGGCTCAAAGAATATATTGCCGAGCAAATTGGAGGGAGGAAAACCTGTGAGCCTCAAAGGGAAACACTTCTATAAATGATTTCCTACGGATCCCAGAGAACATTTTAGAAAGTAATTTGATAGCCTTGATAGTATGTTGCAGACAGCATGGCCTCAAATTGAGAAGAACAGAAAGCCAGACTGTGGCAAAAATATAGATGTGAAACAAAAGGTGTGTGAGTAAAGCAAAGCTAACATTATGATAGCAGAATTAAAGAGCCTAACTAGTGGGGATCCTGGGGAAGGTGATATTACTCCTTGGGAATTCTGTGGGAATTGGATGGTGGTAGTTCAATTGAAAATAATCAGGACCTTGTTTTACTGCTTAGATTTCTTTTTAGTCACAATGTTTGCTTTAAATTCAGCACAACATTAAAAAGTCTTTTAGGGCTAGGCTATAGTATTTATCTTGCTTAACAAAGCATTCCCAGTGCCCACGACCATGTCTGGATATTGTAGGTGTCCTATAGCTTTCTGTTGAGTTAATCAGTGGATGATGATTTTACACTAAATAAAGTGGGATTGGTCAGCTTGAGTTCACCTCTAACCCTAGTGCTTATTAGCTATGTGGCCTTGACCAAATGACTTCTTTGTGCATCAGTTTTCTCATTTATAAAACAGGGACTTGTAACAGTATTTTCTAAGTATATTACAAGGTTTTTACAGGGATAAGGCATATAGGTGTTTATGCCAATGCCTAGTATAGATACCTGCAGGATAAATGTTAGCAAATGTCACTATATTAAAACAACCACAAAAGAAAACGAGATGTAAAAATATCTATAATTTGATGTTCCAATAAAAATAGTAAAAGGAGTTTCACCTCCCTAGACAGGCTCTGTTTATTTAGTTACATGGATTTAGAAAAACAAAATAACAATAGAAGGTAACAACAACAAAAAAAGTTCCAGGAAAGAGACAATGATTTGGGAGAGTTCAGCTTCTCTGTGAATTTAAATGCCAGGAGAAAAAGATTCTGAGGAAATGGTTGTGAGCCAAGAATTTAGTTTCTAGGAAGATAGGTAGTCATAGGTAAAAGTAAGAGGTGTTCTGTGATATGCAATACAATGAGAAAAACGATCCAATATTTGCAAATAGGCCAAATGATTACTGTGTCTGTTCAGTAGATTGCTGAATGTAGTCTAGTGGGCCCTCCTGGAATTACCTGAGTAAGGGATTATACAAGAGTGCATAGTTAACTGACCTGGTTGTTTTACAACTCCGTAGGAGTATAGACCAACCACCCTGTAGAAAAGGTGTAGCAAAGCAAATGATTCTTGTCTACACCAATGCAAATGTTTGTTTGTTCTCCAGTTGAGGATATAAATCTCTAACTTAAATTCCCATTTTTAACCAACTTTAATATCTTACTGGTTCTTTCAATAAATAAGCTTTGGCATGTATCCCCTTATCAATCTTTGACTGCATTACTTTATATTTGTAGTAAAGTCAAATTTTAAACTTTTTGAAAATTATACTTTATCAAAGCAATTTGAAATATTTCAAAGCACGTGCTTGTTGCATGTAGTAATTCTACAAAATACTATGATTTCTTATTGCCCTTAGAATTTTATTGTAACCATGGCTTTTATCATAAGCATGAGTCACGTGGCTTTTTATGATCTAGTCTCAGCTTAATTCTTTATCTTCATCTGTTACTATTCCTTGCCTTGCTTCCAACATCCCAGACTTGTTGACCAGAAAATATTCTCTCAATTTCTTACCTGAGTTTTTATCTGACAACACTGTCCACTCAGCCAGACCAATACCATCCACCTGTCCCATGATGTGTACAAACATGCCTCCTTTTACCTGTGTAACTTATACTCATCCCTCAGGTCTCAGCTCCTACTTCTCTGGGAGCCTTTCCTCATTCCTCAGGCCTTGGTTTGGTTCTCTGAATTTGTGTCCCTATAGTATAGCTATAGTCACTTTTCTTTTTGTAGCATTGACCATGCTGTAGTATAATGTTCCTCCCCCATGGACTATACACTCCCTGAAAATGAGCAACTATGGGTTTTATTCATTATGTCATCCCTAGGTTTATTAGTTACCTATTGTTGCATAACAAATTACCACAACTTTAGCTTATAAAAAACTCAGTTATTACCTCAGGTTATGTGAGTCCTCTATTCAGAGTCTCTCACAAGGTTGCAATTAAGGTGTCAGGGTTGGAGTCTCATGATAAGTTAAAATATGGAAGGATGAGTGTTCAAGCTCACATAATTGTTGGCAGAATTCAGTTCCTCACTTTCTATTGCCTGGCGGCCACCCTCAGATTCTTGCCATGTGAGTTTGTTGTCCAGGATGGCTGCTTGCTTCATCAGTGTGCTGAAACTGAGAAAACAATAGTTTGTTAGCAAGATGGAAGTTACAGTCTTATATAACATAATCATGATAGTGACATCTCATCACTTTTGCCATATTCTCTTGATGAGAAGCAAGTCACAGGTCCATCTATACTCAAAGGGAGAAATTCCACAAGGTGTGAATCATTGTAGCCATCTTACAGTTTCCCCTCCACAGTAGGACCTGGCACTGTGCTATCAGATAACATGTACTGATGATATGTAGTTGTCAGATGAATGATTCATTTAATGAATGGATTTTATATCTATCTGTCATCTATCTACCTATCTATAATTCAGTAAAAATAATTTTATGTGAAATACACATGCATTCTATGTGTTTTTCTAATGTTTTGAATCCACATTGGAAATAGAACATGTACCCAGAACAATATAAACTTTGCTATTGCTGTGTGCAGAATTTCCTATTAAATCATTTCATCATAGATTTTCTTCCGCCTCTTGAATTATGACTTTAATGGTTCACACTAAAACTATTTCATGTAGTGAAATTGACTTCATTGAATTATTTTATAACGGGAAACAATTTTGACTTCCAATGAAAAAATAAATGAAATAAGATAATATCATCCTTTCAAATTTTGTCTAAACAGAAAGACAGAATTGGGGAGTAATTCAATAGTAAAAGAGAACACTATTAAATTGTTTCCCTCCCTAATTCCCCTATCAGACATCTGAACATTTCTTTCATCCATGAGTTTGGATTCTTCTAAAATAATAGATGAAGGACAAAACTAAGCTGAAGAGGTGGTTACATAAATATACTTAATGATCCTTGCCATATATACAGTACATAATATTACAGGACAATATTCTTGGAGGATGCATTTAGTGTTTTCAAGGATAAATAAACTCTTTTCAAAAGTGTATTGTAAATGGGTTAATGTCTGCAAAGGTTAAAAACATCAAATTCTGAAATACCATGACCTGACATTAATGACCCAATAATAGGTTGACATTTGCAATTCTTTTTGGGGGCTAATAGCCCACCATATGCAAAGATCAGCTTCTGCATTTAGCTGCTTATCTATCTCAAAGGAAAAAAAAAACACTACTATGAGTAATAATAGTACAGGGGAGGTTCATAATAGGTACAAGCCTAGCATAGCCTTTATCAGTCCTTTAGAAAATGAACTGAGAATTGCTGTCAACTTGACTGGGAAGGGGAAAGGAAGAAGGGATCCATTTGGGAGGCTTCACTCAGCTTCTAATGTGTGTGTGTGAAGGTTGTTTGCAAGGTTACCTGGGCTGATGCAACAGAAAGCTGAAATTTGCACGTCAAAACTCTGTTTCTTTTGTCACAACTGTCACACAAATCATTGGCCCTGGGGTTTAAATTTCATGGATGTCTAAGAGCATTTGAAAATTAAAATGCAATAATGTATGATCCACAGTACACCTAATCATTCTGATTTTTCAGACTGTTTTGTTTTTTGCCATTACGCTTTGGTCTTACCATCTAAAATTCTCATTTTTCATAGACTTTCAGTTTTTCTTTTGAAAGCTAATGCATTCTTTGACAAGAAAATTCTTCCTTCGGAGTCATTGTATTATTATTACACTTAAAAGATTTAAAAATATATTCATATTTAAAATCACAACCAAAAATAACTCAGGAGTAAGCTAACCATTACATTTTCCTGAGCTCCTGGGAAAATAAAAACATAACTCATGGGTGCCAGTTCTCTGTCCTTGTTACTTATTATTTCAACTACCTTCCAGTTTTCAGAACACATTACAAAGAATATTTGCACTGTATTTTGTTCTATGAGTTATTTCATCAGAATTAATGGCTTTACATTACTCTAAAAATATCCTAAGATGCAGTGTTCGTATATACTTATAATGACTCACTATAGATTATATTTATTAACATTATCATTAATTAACAACTTTTCTCAGTAGAATGGAAAGCATTACATGTTACAATTTTAGAATAAAGTTCACAGAAAATAATTATAAATTAAAAACAAGTAGAATTTTACTCATCCAGGCTAAACATAGTATATTTGTAGGCTACTTTAGTGCAAAATATAAAAATATGAAGTGTATATATTACTTTTAGTCGTTTTTTTCACTTAACATTAAATCTACAAGAAATACTAAAACAGCGTTTTGGTGCTTATACTATCAGGATTAGTCCCAATTATGCCTGGTTGATTCAATGTTTCAATTTTTGCCCATTTTCCTTATCGTTATTAAGTAAGATGAAAACAGTCTCTGTTTCATATTTTTCACAACTCCATATAGATTTTGTTCATGAGTGTGGAGAACGGACATGCACCATGGGTCTGGAAACACTTAACAGCTTGAGTGTCCTTGGGCGATGAGAAGGCAAAGTCAATGACTGCGCTGAGATTTCATGGGGGAATATACAGAAATTAATTTTAAAATATGTCACAATCCAAATCATTTCATATACTTTCTAAAGTAATACTAAATTACTTAGAATTATTATTTTTAAATACAATTACATTTCTATTTATTGCATAATTACAGCTATGGGTTATGTTCAAGGTTGGTCAAAGATTAGACTGGCATATGGTCAGTTAAAGGGCAAAATTATACTTATTATTTTGCCCAAATGTTGAAAACACCTCCCCAAGTTCCAGAACACATGTAAATCAATGATTTGACTCTCCTGTTGCTAATAAGATGCCCAACAGGACACTTTGAGAATACATTAAATTTCAATGCCCAGAATTTTTTTTTTTTTACCTTTTTGCAGCTTATGGTGGCTATTGTAAAATTAAAGTGATCAAGGATTTTTATGTTTGAAAACAGGTTGTTCAAAATTTTGTTCACAAAAATGGCATTGCAGACACCCTGTTGCTATTTCTCTATAATATGTAAAGAAATAATCAATAGGTAGTCCATGAATATCTGTTAAATCAAGTATAAAGATATGTGGAGAATAAGATCTGACCCCTGGTTTAATGGAATTTAGACACTACAGAAAAGTCAAATATTTGCTTTTAGTATGGTGTCTAAATACTATTTCATTAAAACTAAGAACATGTAAGCAGATGGATGCCAAATAAAAATGATGAAAATGCTCACAAAAAAATTGACAAATGCAAATATTACACTCTTGATGTTTAAAAACATAAAAGTGTTTTAGTGGATTGAAATTTTCTATATAAAGAATCATGTAATCTGCAAAAAGAGATGGTTTTACTCCTCTTCCAATTTTGGTGTGTTTTATTTCTTTTTCTTGCCTAATTACTCTAGAAAGGATGTCTAGTACAGTATTAAATACCTGTGATGAAAATGGATCTTCGCCTTGTGTCTGATTTTACACGCAAAGCTTTCAGTTCTTATTTAACGTGTGTTTTTATAATGAAAAATATTGTATTTTGTCAATTCTCTTTTCTGTAGCTATTAAGATTACCTTTTTTTTAACTTCTGTAAATATGGTCTACTACTGTTTTATACTGGTCTCAGCCTATCAGTAATCAATGTTGTGGCTGGACCAGCCCTTGTGGATTTTATTATGATAGCAAGATGCCCTTTTGTGGAAACCATGAGGAAACTTTGAAAAGGTACAGGTTTATTACTTATAAAACGTGGAAATTATGTAGCACACCTTGCGACACATAGCAAGGTCATGGGTAAAGAAAGAAAGTTCACTTGAGCCTGGGATTCTGTTTTTATTGGGTTGAGACTGGAAATCTAGGCTTTCAAGGGCTCACTCTTTATAGGTGAATTTAAAACATGAGAGTATCAGTTTATATGTGTGATATCGGGGGGCAGTAGATGGGGGGAAAGGGGTTGTCACTTTGTGAGGGGTGAAAAGGATAACTATTGCATTGTTTTGTACAACTGAAAATAATAACAATAAATAATAATAATAAAGAGTATCAGTTTAAACCGTGGGAAGAGAAAACAAACAAGTATTCCAAATGGTCAGTTATTGAAATCAAGATCTAAAACAAACGAGTCTCAGTGAGGGGAGGCATCTTGTCACTATAGCTAGTCATGTGTTTCGCAATGTGTTTATTCCAGATAGCCATCTTTGAAATGGATGTTTCAGCATTCAAAGCTTAAGTCAAGCACTTGCATTATTAAAAACAAACAAACAAAAACCACTTACACTATAATTGCATTGATTAATTTCCCTATGTTGAAATATCCTTGCATTTCTGGGATAAATCCTGCTTAGTCATAGTGTATAGTCCGTTAATGTGCTTTTGGATTTGTTTTTCCAGTATTTGTTGAGATTTGTGTGTGTGTCTATATTCATAAAAAAATATTGAACTGTAGTTTTCTTGTGCTACGTTTATCTGACTTTGTTATCAGCTTACTTCTGACCTTATAGAATATTTTAGGAGGTATTTCCTCTTCTATGTTTTTGGAAGAGTTTGAATAAAATGATTTAATTAAAAAATGTGGTTTCACTAGTAAAACCATCTTGTCCTAGACGTTTCTTGTTCATAAGTTTTGAATTATTGATTAAATTATTATTATTATTATTATTATTATTATTTTTGCTTATTACAGGTCTACTGAGATTGTCTATTTTTGTTTTGAAGAGACTGTTGGTGATTTGTGTGTTCCTAAAAATTTACCCATTTTGTCTAGATTATCTAATTTGTTGTTAATACAATTGTTCATAGTATTCCATTGTAATCCTTACAATAGCTGTAAGTTTGGTAGTATCTAATTTGTTGTCAGTATAACTGTTCATACTGTTTTCTTACAATCCTTGTAATTTCTATAAGTTTCTTAGTAATGTCACCACTTTTATTTCTGATTTTAGTTAGTTGTCATCACTCCTTTTTCTTAGTCTAAAAGTTTAAGTTTTTAAAAATTTTTTCAAAGAACCATTATTTGTTTTGTATATATTCTCTATTTTTGTGTTATTTTTCATTTATCTCTTTTAAAAAATTTATTTGTTTCTTTCTGCTCATCTGGATTTAGTTTGCTCTTCTTTTTCTATTTCTTTAAGGTGTAAATTTAGGTTGTTGATTTGAAGTCCTCTTTTTTAATGTAGGCATTTACAAACGTGAATTTCCCTTTGAACACTGCTTTGTTGCATCCATAAGTTTTGGGTTACTGTGTATCTGTTTTCATTAATCTCACTGTATTTTCCAGTTTTCCTAGTGTCTTCTTCTTTGACCTTGTTATGGGCTGAGGTGTGCTGTCACCCAAATTCATATGTTGAAGCCCTAACCCTCAGTGCCTTAGAATGTTACTGTGTTTGGAGATAGGGCCTTTAGAGAGGTAATTGAGGTAAAATAGGGTCATTTGTGTGGATTCTATTCCTATATGACTGGTGTCCTTATAAGAAGAAGAGATTAGGACACTGACAAACACAGACGGAAAGCCACATGAAAACAAAGGATGGCCATCACACCGCAAAGAGAGAGGCCCTCTCAAGAAACCAATCCTATTGTCATCTAGATCTTGGACTTTTAGCTTCTAGAAATGTGAAAAAAATTAATATGTTGTTTTAAGTCACTGAGTCTTAGACACTTTATTATAGTAGCCTTCATAACCTAATGCAGACCTATTATCTGTTTAATTTCCACATATATCTGACTTTTCCAGTTTTCGCTTTAGTCCATTGTGATCAGAGAGGACACTTTGTATAATTTCAATCCTTTTAAAATTTATGGAGAGTTGTTGTAGGGTCTAAGATATGGTCAATCCTGGAGAATGTTTCATGTACACTTGAGAAGAATGTGTATTCTGTTATTGTACAGACATTCTGTTTGTGGCAGTTGGGTTTAGTTTGCTTATAGTGCTTTCAAGTCCTTTGTTTCCTTATGCTCTTCCATCTAGTGGTTCTATCCATTATTAAAAATGGAATACTGCAATCTCCAATTATTATAGAACTATCTGTTTCTTTCACTTTTGTGATACGTGCCTCATATAGATTAAGGCTCTGTTATTTGCTGTGCATGTGTTTATAATTTTAATCTTCTTGCTGAATCAGCAATTTAAATATAACATGCCCCTGCCTTCTGGCCTCCATAGTTTCTGATGAGAAATTGGCTGTTAATATTATTAAAAGTCCTTTGTACATGATGAGTCACTTTTTTCTTACTGCTTTCAGAATTTCCTCTGTATTTGGCTTTTGACAGTTTGATTATAATATGTTTCAGTATGAATTTCTTTGACTTTATCCTGTTTGTAGTCTATTGAGCTTCTGTGTTGGTTGATTCATGTCTTTCACCAGATTTGGGACATTTTCAGCCATTATGTCTTCAAATATAATTTATTTTTTTATAAGTAACATAGAAATGAAGGTAACTGGTATGAATAAGCCCTATGAAAACATTTTATTTCTTTACCACGTATACTAAATGTTTAATAATAACTTTAATATCAAAAAGCAATAACCTCTTACTATACACCAGAAACTACATTAATTACCTTTCATAGATTATGTCAGATAGTAGTCATAATATATCTGTGAGGATTAGTATGCTTAATTATTAGTTTTTCTTATTATAAATTTTATCAACTTAATACAAGGTAGATGCATGATATCAAAAGCACCACTCTGCTTTTGTTTCCATAGTGCTAATAGAAAAAAGCAACAGTGTTAATAGACCCTTCTGCATGTTTTTTTTTCACAGAGTTCATAAGCTGCTTAAAGACTTTCTAAAAGACTCCTCAAGCGTTCCATCAATTATTCACTCTAAAAAAATTCTTTTGAATTTTATTACCCTGAGCTTTGTGTTTCTTTTAAATTGTTGCAGGAGAAATTTAGCAGGAAGTAGAAGCTAGATAAATAAAACAAAAAAACCCACATGTACACCTTTATACACTCATGTTGTATGATATAGGATTATTTTAAATACTTTCTAAAGTGGCAATTAGGTGATATGTGTCTGATAATATTTTGAAATGTAAAAGGTGTTATACAGTTTTAAGGCAATATTAATTTTGAAATGTTTATGTCAAATTTTCATAAAGTCAAGTCTATATATATGTAGGAATTGGTAATTGATTACACAACATATGTTTGGCCATCGCTCAAAAATGTAGGCAATACACTCAGTGCTCAAGCTAAGTCTGCATTATAACCTAATTTCTATGAGAAAATGGATATGACTTATATTATTTTTTACTTACAGCACTTTTCAATTTATGTAAATCATGATTAATGTGAGAAATCCCTCTACTTTGCATATGTGCCGATTAAAACAAATTTCAGCCATCTTTTTTTAAAAAATAGATTAAATAAACTGTTAGTCTGAAATTGGAAATCTCTTAATTTAATCCACAGTTAGAGACAATTTCATATGATTTTGTCTTTCAGGGTTTTAAATCAAGTTACAGAATTGCAAAGAATATATTTAATGAAAATACAAGTTTGGAATATAAGCATGAGTGATGTATATCAGTCGAACACTTAGATCTACGACAAAGATCTTTAAGAATATCTATTTTAAAGGTGATAGTTCAAAACATCAAAGCATTCCACATGATAAACCATGGGTTATCTTAATCAATTTCTGAAGGAAATAAAATCTCTTGACAGCAGATGATATACTTAGGAGCCAGCCTTTGGTGGTTCATTATATATTCAGAGAAAGGTGAAACACTAGGATGATTATCCAGACTTCCAAAAGAGGAGTGACTATGAATAATGACTATAATTAACATTCAGATTTATAAATGTCAGCTTCCAATGCTAACAATTCCTTTTAAATGAAAGTCCTAAAATCTCTGAGAATAATCTTACCAATTGTAGCATATCCCTATTATAACAAAAGTACTTTTTATATCAATGGAGTAAAAACAAAATATTTAATAAAGAGCCTAAATTTATATAAAGTAGATATTTTGTCTTTTTTTTCAGATCTATAATTATAAATGGTTATTTTCAAAGCCTGAAAAAAGTGAAAATTACTATTCTAGTATAAAAATTCAAGTAATCATTTGTATCTCAAATTGTGTGCACATTTAACTTACTAAGAAATCATTAATAATGATGGTTTTAAGGTGGTTTTTTTATTGGAGAATATGGGTCTTTAACCTAAGTATTACATAAATAGTAGAAACTTCTAAACTGTTAGTATATGATTATGTTATATCATTTCTATGATATGCAAATTATATAGTCAGTGTGAGGCTTGTGAAAAAGCAAGTTTGTGAAATTGATGATCTGTTAGGAGTGCTCCTAACGAGTTTTGCCCACTCTGGAGCCAGACTTTTTAGTGTGATAATATATTTGTAACAATACTTGGAAGGGTTGTCTTTTTTATTTTTTTAACATTTTTTTAATGTATTTATTTTTAAAGGTTTTATTGAGGGAATTGGGGGAGGGAAACAGTGGTGGGGAATCAGGGGAGGGGAACAGACAAGTTGCTCTCCTTTTGTTCTTCAGTCTAGTTGTGCAGGACGTCACTTCACTCACCCATGTTGGTGTTGTGATCATTGTGATTCCTAAAGACCTATGCCCAAAACACTTTCTACCAATTTTCTATTTTCTTAAAGTTCTCTAGAAAACCTGGATTTTCTACTCTCTATTCCACTTCACTGTTTAATACCTAAAGTAGTGTTTCTGCAACTTGAGCTAAAATAGAATTACCTAGAGGATTTGCTATTGTCAGATTAGATTTGTTCATTTAAGCATCAGCAAAGGTAATAAGGTCCTAATATAAAGATCTTGGTCCCCTTTCACTGGAACTGGTAAAAGATGGATTCTAGGCTAATGGGGTTGCCATTACAGTTTCAACAGTGGTAAAGATAGTGTCCTCTGTTCTCCCTTTGAAGCAACGGAGTGATCTAGTAGTGGATCGTTCAAGAAAAGGGAGAGAGAACACTAAAAATATGTCACTTAATGGAATCAGTTTGTCTGGAAATAGAACCCTACTTTTATTCTTCATCTAGAGCAGGGGTTGGCAAACTGCAGCTTGCAAGCCACATGCGGCTCTTTGGGTACATTCCATCTCAAAAGTTTGCCAACCCCTGGTCTAGAGGAAATACTGAAATTCAGGAAAATGTGGGTTCCTTTGTAGATAACAAGGTGAGTATTCCTGATAAGCTCAGTTTTCTCAAGGTGGTAGATCAGGTAATCATCTTCTAGACAGAAATCCAGAGTGAGCTAAAGTCTTGGAAAAATGGACACTTTGGAATCCTTATTGTTGAAAATGGGAGAATGACCTGTGCCAAGACATGTAAAAATATTTCCAAGAGTCTACTTAAATGTGTAGATTATATTTATGTGTAGATAGGCACTAAAATATATTACGTATAGTAGCAAGAAAACGGTAAAAGTTAGAGAACTTGGTTTCTTGTAAAACACTGATTCTTCACCTACTAGTTTTCTGACCTAGGAGTATAATACATGTTGCTTAATCTATCCATAACTTAGTTTATTCACTCTCCAAAGTGGATATAATGCATTTATTATTCCATCAAATTCTTTTAAGGATTATATGTCTAAAATGGCCACAACTCGAAAGGGTTTTATAAAGATTTATGTATCAGTCTAAGATATTATTACTTTTATTTATTATGTGATTATAGTTTAAATTTAATCATTTTAATTGACTTAGGATAGATAAATTTATAACATAGTGGTAAAAGTGATCTATCATGTGGATTGGTATTGATTTATATGTATATATATATATATATAGTTTTATATTATGTAGATATAAATACATAATATATTTATATATTTTATAGATACACTATAGTATACATCTTTATATGAGGTATGATCAAAAACTATGGTGGATGTTAAAATTAAAAAAAAATAGTACAGTAAAAAACACATTGCAATTAGCCCCCTCTCGAAATATTTCCCCTCACTTCGAACACACTTATCTCATCGTTCTTGCCACTTTCTGAAGCAGTTCTGGAAGTCCTCTTTTGTGAATGTCTTTAGTTGTGCTGTCATGGCTGCCTTGATGATCTAAATTAATTGAAAACATTTACCTCTCATGGTCAGTTTGACTTCGGGGAAGAGCCAGAAGTCCCCTGGTACCAGATCTGGTGAATAAGGTGGATGAGGACACACTGATATTTTTATTTGATAGAAATTTTTGTACCAGAAGCGATATGTGACACGGAGCATTGTCATGATGCAGGATGATTTATAACACACCTTAAAACACATCTTCTCTCACCATAGCTCACACCCAACTGACTGCACTGAACAAATTGAAACTTGTCACACACAGTCACTAAGTTTGATGTGCTGCTTCACATATTGAAGTTCCCTCTCTTTCCATTGGATGGCACTCGGCAGCAGCAATCACAATAGTTTTTTTTTATCACACCTCATATGTAGATAGATATGAATAGATATGAATTTCAGCCCCTGGAAAATAGTATTCCATACATCGATCTTGCATTTGAAATATTGCAGGTATAACATTGATACTATTTTTCTGCACTTTAATTAATGTTGCATTTAATTTTTGTTTTATCCCATTATGTTGTTTGAGGACAGTTAGGCAAGATAATGCCCATAAGGAAAAGAGTCAAGGTCACAATTGTTGACATAGATCTTTTGAGTTCGTCTATGCACACAAATTGAATGTTCTTAGTATAATTACTAAAGCGGAAATTGTAAATTGAATAGTGCCCTTGGACGTAACCCAAATCCAAACCTCATTTTGTTACAGTGGTTTGCTTTAAAGGAATGAAGGTAGCAAACCAAAAATCAAAACACTCACTTTTTAAACTGAGTATTACATTTATTTTTATTCTATCTTTTGTATTAGTTAGATTCTCTGTAGGACTATCCATTTCTTTAGAAATGTTTACATTTAATATATGAGAAAATCTATTCAATTTCATCTTGACTATAATAACATCTGCAACTTTTTTGGTAGATAAGAATAGTGAGTACATTATCTTGTTAGCATTTTATGATGATATTTGGCCAACGTCATAGTTATGCTATATAACATCACCTGGACTGTTACCTCTTTATTTATTTTTTAATTCAGGGCACCTTGATTCCAAAATCATCATTCCTGTTTTCCAAAATTACTCTTCCATTTATGATCTAGAATATATTTTCATCTTTTTTCTTTTGCAACTAATTTGTCTGTCTGCTCTTTTTTCCCCTCTAGCAGTAATGCTTTACTTTCCCCTGGTTCCTTTACTACAGTTTTGAAGCAAACAGATAGTAAAATAGGTCTCAGGGAGAGTTGGGATGGGGCAATCCAGCCCAGAGCTGTGGGGTTGGGAGACAGCAATGGTTGGGATAGTGTTTGGACCTTCTTATCACTGAAGGCAGAAACACCACGCCAGATTCTCAGTGACAGTATAAAGGATGCCTGAATATTATACTTGTTAGAGAAGTTAAGAAGTCACTATAATCAATAAGGTATGATGTTCAGAAGTTAAAAAGTGGGTGCAGAGTATCTAGTCCTGAAATAGTTCAGACTCAAAGTCTGAGAAGTCAAAGGTGCAGGGTAGAAATTAGCAGATGTTAGGATTCCAAAGAGAGAGCTTGGCACTTGCAAAAAGTTGAAATTAATGTTCAAAATTTAAGAAACATGAATCTAATTGACAACGTGGATTTGCCATGAGAGAGACAGAGCATCAGAGACAATTAACAAGAAAGGAGGGTAGAGATCAAGGGTTAGGTCACAGATAAAAGATCAGGTGGTGGCAGTCAAGGATTCCATACTGACCAAGCAACATTGTCCAAACACAAGCCAAGAACAGCCAGCCGGCCAGGATCTGAAGCCACAGCAGAGCCATTATGCACAAAGAATCAGAACCTAGAAAACAAATTATCAGGAAGTGATAGATATCCACATAGTGCTTGATATATCATTCCATTCATTGATGCAACAAATACATGTTTACTTTGTTGTAGGCCCTGTGATACTTCCTAGGGCCACACAGTGAGTGAGAGCAAGATCTTCAGTCTCCATGACATCCAGACTAGGGGGGTGAGCACATAAATATACAACTTCCCAGCGGTGAAAAAAATGCTAACAGAAGACTTGAAACATGCTAAGGTAGCTTCTGTATATGATATACCTGTTTTTATCTTCTATGTACTTTTATTTACTATTGTGTTATGGTGAATGAATGTCAATTAAGAGTAACTTTTCTGGCCTCATGGTGTCTGTAGACCTTGAACCCATTTCTTACAGGATTCACTTCTGTCCCAGATACAGAGCTCTTCAAAAATTTAATGCAAACTGTTGATATGACCATTTACTTTCAACTTATACTGTTTCTTGGAATCTACTTTTTGGGAGGTAATAAATAATAGGTTGAGTGTTTTACCTTCTTTATGGTAATGCTAGTCAGTGTGTATTGTGAAGAGAATTAGCCCCTGCACATCCTTTCTTTGAGTGGCCGGGTGAAATTAAATAAATAACCTTCCAAATATGTATATTAAACATACACAATTAAGTTTGTAATTTTAAAACTTGTTAATGATATTCCTTTAAATATATTATTTAGGAAGATTGTAATTCTGTTGTAACCATGTATAATTGCAACATTTGTTTCTCTCTCCTTAGGTTTTAATATATTTTTCAATCTGAACTTACACTGAAATGAGTAAAACAAAATTTATTGTGAGGTAGTCCTCATGACCTCAGAAATTCATTTCCCACAGTTGAGATCTCTTTTAATGTCCCTAAAAAGAATGTAAAATGTATATAGTCATAATCATTATCTCAAGGAATATATCTAAACAGAACTTACTTTCAAAAACCTTAAAAAAATATTTTGCTAAGTGATATAATGATAATTGTTAGAATGACTCTGTATTGCCAGGATATAAATATTCATACTAAAAAAGTACCACTGTCATCTATACCAGCCATCACAGCTACACTGAGTTAAATTCAGGGCAAACATGTACATTGTTCTTTTAAAATATAGGTCATTTAAGTCTAAAAATATGTTCAAAAGAGAGATGATTATTAAAATTCATGCATCAAATAGGTCCAATTAATCTATATATTAAAAATAAAAAAGCAGATAAGGGCCGGCTGAGTGGCTCAGTGGTTAAGAGCTCGCTCAAGAATGTGAGCTCTGAGCAACAGCAGTTCGATTCCTGGACTGAGCTGAGCTGCCACTGAGCTGCCAACAGGCAGCAGGATGTCTCAGCTAAAATTAAAAAAAAAACAAAAAAAAAACAGCAGATAAAAATATATATAATTCAAGGGTAAAACCCCAAATACCCAGCATGACCTTCAGACAGTCAACAAAACTGTGTTTTATTAATAGTGTACATTGAAAGAGAAGATACCTTTCTCTCAGCCTTTACCTTCAGCACATGGCCTTGATTGAATCAACTGGTTATTTCAATATGCTTCCCTTAACACAGCACTATCATGGAAATATCATGGGTTAAGAAACTGGATTGTCAGAAATTTTAAACTAGCTCCATTTCACTTCAAAGAACTTCATGAAAGAATATCATTCCAAAGCAGATACATCAAATCTGTCATTTTAAATGTATGTCCACTTTTTGTAATACATTTATTATATTTGGAATTAGTTCTTAAGCAACTATTGTGTTTAGGACTCTGATATATTTGCCTGTACTTAGTAGAAATCCAAAAATCCCCTAAATTTGGTCCCAAATCTTCAAATTAAAAGTCCACTCTTTCTTGCCCTGCTATATATTGTCTTGCCCATAGAGTCAGTGAAAGATTCAAGGGAATAGCTTCTAGGGCAGCCAGAGGGTAACTGGGATAGAATATTCCCCAAGAAGGGCAAAATAAAGGTGTTTTAAAGGAAAGTACTATCAGTTGTTTCAAGTGATACAGAGAGATGGAAAAGTATGTGGACTGAGAGAGTAAATGAACTGGCCTTATCCATTAAGTATAGCTTGACTTTTAAGATTGTTTCAATTGAGTAGTGAGATTGGAAACTAGATTGCAAGACACTATAGAGTAAATGAGCAGTAAGAATTTAAATGAAGTGTGAATAGACCAATATTTTTCAAAGCTTTAGGTTTTTTTTTTCAAAAGTAGTCCATTTTTAATTGTTTTTTTAAAAAATTTTATTAAACTTACTGGGTTGACATTGGTTAGCAAAATTATATAGGTTTCAAGTATATGATTCTGTAATACATCATCTATATTTTGTATTATGTGTTCACCACCCAGAGTCAGTTCTCCCCCATCACTGACCCCCTTTAACATCTCCCCTACCCCTTACCCTTTGGTAACCACTAAACTCTGTCTGTGTCTATCATGCTAAGCAAAATAAGTCAGACTGAAAAAGTTAAGAACCACATGATTTCACTCATATGTGAGATATAAAACTGAAAGCAACAAAGGAACAAGACAAAATATCAGAGACGTAGAAGTCCATTTTTTAAATGAAATCTGTGTGAAACCCTGAAACTCCTAAGAAGTAGAAATTTAACCCCTCCCCTCCTTCTCTGTGCACATAGTTTGCATACTAAAGGCATACCATTTCTTTGAGATGTTTAATTAACTGGGTTAGAAAGGAGGGAAACAGAAAAGAGCAGAAAGGAGGTGTACAGTAAACTGCTGAACTGGAAAACGTAGAAGAGCTTGAAGGATCCTCAGAGATGAGAAAGTCAGGAGAAAGCTTCATGTGGGAGGTGGCTTAATGGAGACTCTACTGAAGCCAGAGGTGTCCTCCTCAATTGTCTTAAAGCTAATCCTGCCCAGTCTCTACTCTCAATTCTTGAGCTAAGCAGAAAGCATATAGTGAATGATGGCCCCAGGGGGCCCGACCCTTGGCATCAAATCTTTTTATTTTTTTCCCATTTTACCTTCAACCTGCTGCATTATCATTCTACTTTTGAGCTCAATCATTCAATCTCTGGGACCAATTGAGAGGAGCATACATAACATAGTTTTAATTTTTGGATAAAGATTTTATGGTAGAGAGCAAGAGCCAAAGTCAATGAAAGAGGAATTGCAGGATATTGAAAATGTCTGCTATTTAGCCACAATGTCTCCTTTTAAAATTTAACTTTTCATAGGAAGGTGAAATTTTGCATGTGTCCTCAAATCCTTAGACTCTTCCTATAAAATGATATACATGCTGAAAAGTAAACGTTTAAGATTTTTTTTCTTTTTTTAAAACACGTATTTCTTTTTTCTCTATATGTATATATATATGTATATATATATATATATATATATATATATATATATATATATATATATATATGCAGAATATATATTTTGTTTTGTTCTTCCTCCTAAAATTTACTGTTTTTCTCTGAGGTTTAGACATTTTGGTCTTAGTCAGGAAATCTTTTCCTTAGGTTTAAACTTGTGTAAAACAAAAATCACAAACCTTCCCTAAAAACTTAGCCAGGCTAGGTATTGGGTTGAGGGAGGTGAAAATAGGAAACACAGAAAGGATACATATACAGAAAACCTAATATATCCCCAAACAATATATATTTATATTACAGATGGGGAAATAGGGCAGTAAGAGGTTAAATAACTTACCCTCTTTCTCCCCATCTAGGGATAAATATTTCATCAGGTGTGTCTTCAGTGTGTATGGGACTACATTTTTAATTGTCAGTCAAAAAGTGACAAGTGAGGATTTATGTTATTAAATCTCCTCTTTTGATCAAACATGTTGATCACATAGGTCTCTTTCAGGTAATCAGTGGGTAGTCCAAAAAGTATAGCAAGTGGCTAAATGCATGGTCTGTGAAATTAGAAAAAAAAACCCTGTGTTCAATTCCTTGGGTTTCTAATTATTACTTTTTAAAACTAGGTCATACAAATTTAACATTTCAAATTAATTTCCCTTGTCTATACAGGAAATATTATGAAACTCAGAGTTTGTCAGAATTAAATAATTAACATAGAGTGCTTGCAGTGTACTTGGGATGCAGAATGTTCAACAAATGTTAGTTAATAAAATCCTGAAAAGGGGTAAGGCCATGCTTAGGAGTGGCATTTTATTTTTGTTTTGGTATATGAATGCTAGGTTTCAAATATACTGAACTAGCTCTTCACCATCTGCTAGTGTACATTCATTAAACATTTTTCTGTGGAACTCAAAATACATGAGAGCAGTGACCATATTCTTGAGGAAATAAAATGCTATATATCTACAATAAATTAAAATTCTTGCACAATGTATGCGAATGGTACAGAATATCTTTACAAATGGAGATTGAAGATTCTGATTTTAAGAACTAAATAAGGATTTTGACAGGCATGGCCATTTCATATTTAGTTATCTTTTCTAATTCTCTGTGTAGATGGTTTATTCAATTTCATAAAGATTTGGGAAAAGATTCAGTAGGAGCTTCTGGTATTGACTTTGGTAGGGTTCTTAAGTTTGTTTTTAACAACCCTCCCATATCCTTTTCTGCATTTCTTCTTTCTTAGCACAAAGCAAGTTATGGTTCAATTGATTTTCTGTCTGCTTAATAAATATTGATATATTGGATGCATTCGAGCATGGCCATACGTGATCCATCTTTAAAGGCAAAGTCATTTGCAGGGAGGTTGCAATTTATTTATTTCTCATTCATTCTCTCATCTTTTGAGAGGGATCATTATGCAAATATTGAACACATTCATGACACAAACAAACAAAACAACTGCCTTTTCAATAGCTGTTGAGAAAAAGATAGCCTCTATAGCAGAATGAAGTGAATATAGACCCGACTGAGCACATTGTATTTGTATATTTTTTAGATAATAGGAAAAGGTAATTGAAGGTAAAATGTGCAATTTTCTGATTGTAAGAGCTGCAGTACATTGCAATGACTGAGGAAACTAAATACATACATATTTCACTGCAAGTCTTCAGGCACAAGATTAACTCAATCCTGAAAGAGTATAATTATATGATCTCTCAAGGCTTATTTCAGATATCTAATAATTAATGACTTAATGTTTATATTTAAATATTTGGATTCTTATTCCTATTATAGGGATAGAACAGTTGAAATGTATTTCCACATAGATATATGAAGTTAAATTTGTATATCACACTATATCAAGTCAGGCCACCGGTTTGATTCTATTTTATTTATTTAGCTTATTGGTTAATTAAGAAATGAATGTCCCTTTTAAAATAAATATTTCAATAACATTTTAAATCCCCTATAAATAACAATGTTATTTCTCCATTTTCATTTTTTAAGTTTATACACATTTAAATGAGGAAAATTTTCTGCTGTATTATATACTAAATAGACTGGGGTCTTGAAAGCAAAATTGCAAAGTGCTTTAATAGTGAGCATGTCATCATATTCATCAGTTGTGTATTTTTATGTATCTACAGCATCATAGAAACATCTACCGTATTTTTGCCAATAATTTAGTCTACAGCTATAGCTCTACCTTTCTAGAAAATAGAAGCATGCTTTTAATGGTTGTACTGCACCTCATTCCATGCAAGCTGCAGTACATGGCCTTCATAAAAACATTCGTGTAAAGTCACACGAAAGGAGACAAATAGGAAATTCAAGCCTATACTTTATCTACAGATCGGCTATGTCATAGAAAGGGACATATATCTTCCAATTGTTTTATAAAGTTATTCACCTTCTCTCATTTTCTATTCTTACAGCTTTGAAGAGTTTATTTTTTCTATTCTCTTTGCTGCCTTTTTCCAAGATTTTAATCTCACTTCTTCCAACTAATATATATATATATATATAGACTAATATATTCCAAAGAGATATGAAAAAACACTTACACTTTGTATACAAGTGATAACTACATTATAGGGAATGGAAGGTGAATGGCTATTTGCTAACTCATAGAGATAGTATTAATATTTTTAGAGGAAAGTTCGAGTGAATAAATGCTGGATGATTATCACAGTTGAATATATTGTATCATATGAATATGTCTTGTGTTTAGTGGCAAGTTTCAATCTTCAAATGTTAGTGTAAAATTGAAAATGAAAAGTTAAGAGAGAGAAAAAAATTAAAAGATTCACAGAGGCAAGGGCCACTTGTTATTTTTTTTATGGAAAAACAAAAAAATAAACAGAAATAGTTGTAAATTCAAAAACATAATGTACACATAGAGTGATCCACGTACGAGAGTAACTGAGGCAAGCCTAAATTATGAAACAGTCACATAGTAAGAAAAAAAAATCCATTATTTAATGGATTTGTAGAGGAGATAGCATGCGATGGAGCGATCTTAGTCACTGAGGATAGGACAGTGAATAAGACATCTCTGGCCCCTGCCCTCATTGGATTTACCTTTTATTCTAATTAGGCAGTAAACAATACTTTAATTACTAATGGGAAGTGTTATAAAGCTGAAGGTGAAGAATTTGATTTAGTCTCTATGTTAGTGAATTGTTTCTTGAGGAAATAGCCTTTGGATGAGCTCTGATGGGTGGAAACAGTGTGGGGTGTGGATGGGCAAAGGGGAGGTAATCCAGGTTGAGGGCAGAGCTAGTGCGTGCGAAGCCCCTTGAAAAGAAGGAGCAGGGGTGCCCTGGTACTTAGAAAAAGCCAAGGCGGCCAGAGCTAAAATAACAAGGACCAGAGAACACCACGTCACATAGTGTAGTGACACCATACACACACTGTGACTATGGTCTTCATTGTGAGAGCAATGGGAATTCATTAAAGGATTTTAATCACAACAGTGCCAAGATTAGATTTGCTTTTTAAAGAGATTACTTGGATCTCGGAGACTACATTAGGTTAAAAACATTTTGACTTTGCAAAGGGTATACATTTCAGAGCCTGTCTCCTCCTCTTTCTTGGATATCAGCAGTCTCTTTTCACTTTCCACTTGAAGAGAGATTTAAGATATGTGTGCTGGTGGGAAACGCTATATGATATATACCATACTGTTAAGTTGCAGGAGAGTATATCAAAATAAAGCAATTTCTGCACAGCTAAGGCCTTATATGTGTTACCATTATATTCTGAAAACTAAGCAAACTCTTAGCAATGGTTACTACAAGCAAATGATAACTTGAGAAATTTTCCCACTTAGCAAATTTCAAGTATACAATACTGTATTATTAACTATAATCACCATGCTGTGCTTTAGATCCCCAGAACTTATCATGTAACCGAAAATGTGTACTCTTTGACCAACATCTCCCTGTTTGCTCCTACCCCTCATCTCCTCCCACCCTCAAGATATGGCAACACTGTCCTATTCTCTGGTTCTATGAGTTTCACTCTTCAAAATTCCACCCACAAATGTTACCATACAGTATTTGTCTTTCTGTGTCTGACTCATTTCACTTTGCATAATGTCCTTCAGGCTCATCCATTTTTTTGCAAATGGCCGATTTTCTTCCCTTTTATGGCTGCATAATATTCCCCGCATGTACACATGTGCACGCACACATACACCCATGCACACACATTTTCTTCATCTGTCATTGTACATTTGTGTTATTTCCATATCTTGGCTATTGTGAATAATGCTGCAGTCAACATGGGAGTGCAGGTATGTCTTAGAGATAATGATTTTACTACCTTTGGCTATATACCCAGAAGTGGGGTTGCTAGAGCATATGGTAGTTAAATTTTTAATTTTTTGAGGAAAACCCATACTGTTTTCCACAGTGTTGTATCAATTTACATTTCCTCCAACACTATACAAAAATTCTCCTTTCTCCATACCTTTGTCAACACTTATCAACATATATTATTTTCATAAATAAAATAATTGCTTGATATTTAACACTGAATATTCATTACTAATAGAAAAAAAGTCATAAACTCTTCCTCTCGTTTTCAGAATCCCCTTTGAATTTTAAGATAAAATTGCCATTATTGACATAATTTTGAAGTGACTTGAACATAGTTAATCTGCATGTCAAATTAGAAAATAAAATTCTGTGACTAGAATACCATTTTGTCTTCCATTAGTCTTAACGAGGAACATTTTTGTTTAATGACTTTAATCTCAAATTGAATTTTTGAAATATTTTTCCAGCTCTTGGTTATAATGTCCAAGTCCTAAGTCATTTCTAGAGTGTATCTGTGGTACAAAATTTTATTAGTTATTCTAATTCAAGAATAACAAATTTCAATACCATTCATTAACTTCAAAATGCCTGTTTTCTGAGGAAACAGGCTCCATGTAGTAACTCCAGAAGACTTTTTAATGTTGAGTTAATGATGTGGATAATCTACTTGTTTTAGTAAGTTTTTAAAATAACAGAGCACATTGCCCCTCTGTCCCTGAAATGGAAATTCTCAATGCTTTTGGCCAAAGAAACTAGAAAAAGAAAACCAATATGGGTAAGGGAGTAGAATTGCAACACAGCTGCTGATATACGCGAATATTTTTTCTACCCAATGAGGTCATTGAAGTGGAACTGCATACCACTTCTCCACTCCCCAAAGAATAACACACCAATATCAGTTCCTGTGAGCCATGCTGAGAAGAGTAACAGATTTTTATCTTGATCTACCCAGTCCCCTTTGTACCTAAAAATCACATAGTCCCAAAGTTTCACCCAAAGAAAAGGACCTCTCTCTGCTTCAGACATTTACAAATAATTTGTGACAAAGCAACTCAGAAAAAATAAGGGAGGGAATGATTAAAAACAAAAGCAGCGTATGATAGATCTAAAGTCTGCTGTTTCTAGAAGTTACAGTCTTTTTAAATTTAATTAATTAATTTATTTATCATTCCTGATTCTGCCAGAAGGTTTCCCTTGCCTTGTACTAAAGATTTCAGCCAGTTTCTGCTTTGCCTGAACACTGTCACATAGAGGATGCTTCCGTCTGGGTTGAACTTAAGCCCCAAATTCCTGGCCTGTTCTAACCTACATTGAGCTAATTGAGATCAAGGATTACCCCTACCACAGATTTGATTCATTTTCTCAATGTCTGAAGGTCTGTTCCGGAACCATACAGAATGAATTCTGTATGGGCACCTTTCCCTTATCTCCTAACCCTCAGCCTTTGCTTCCATTTTGTCCTTTATAACAGAATGCTCTTTTCATGTAAGAGTGAAGAAAATGAGATATTTTCCCATATCTAGATGTAATAATCATCTGGATAAATGTGAACATCTCTTGCCTGGCCCCACCTTTAGAACAGTCTTGTATCATGAGTACTTCCATTAACTTGAAATAAAAGAACTCTGACCCATAATTCCTTAAAAAAGAACATATAAACTCTGAAATCAGAATTTCAGTGATTTTTAAATGAAAATTTCTGAGGCAAATGTAGAAAAGAATTGTATCACATGACACATTGTAATAATCCTAATGTTTCTTTTCCCTAAAAACAGCTCGTTTCTGAATTTTCTTGGAAGCTAGGGCTGTTAGGCAATTATCAGGTATCCTGTATCTTTCCTTTCTCTCTCTCTATTCCTTTTGTCACAGCTTCTGTGTTAATTTCTTTCTACTTACAGACTGTCAAGATCTCCTCAAGTTTTGTCTATGCTACTCTGCAAAAGAAAACCTAGACCTACCGAAATAGCTGCAGCAAAATAAGTTTTTCGCCATTAGCCACACCTCTAAGAATTAGAGTGAGACACATGTAGGTAACTAATATTTTGCTAGATGAGAAATGCCATGTTAAACATACATTCACATATGGCACTTACTGAAGAGTAACTATGAATTTTCAAAAAGCATTTATTCACTTTATTCATTTACCACTTTGTATTTTCTTTGATAAAACACATTTTTAGGCATTCTGTGTATATCATAGCTGGAGCAACAACTTGGAAAAGTGCAATTCCAGTAGAGTAATGAACCAAAACAGGTTTCTAAAGGAACACAAAACATACTCAACCAACCCACTCCAGCATCTAAGGAAAATAACTGTAAGCTGACACATGGAAAATAAGTAAAGATTGTCTAGATTAAGTCCAGAGGGAAAATGCACAAGTGTTCAGAAAAGTGTTCCGAAGTGAAATGAGTTATGTTTGAAAACATCGTGATAGGGGAAAAAAAAATAGAAACATAACCAACAGAGAAATAAAATGATGATAAAATGATGAGGATATAGAAGGTTAAAGAGATAGACATAGAAGCAAATAGGAAATTGTAAAATGTCTTTTTAAAAAATATATTTTGGACTTTGGCTTTTATCCAAAAACAACAGAACACTATATTAGGTTTTATATTTAAGGGTGACATAATCAGAAATGATTTCATAAAAGGGCATTTACTTCTGGGCTAGGATATATAGCAAAAGGCATGAAAGGAAGCAGAACTCCTTTTTAGAAAGTTCTGGAATCGTCCGGAAGCAAGGCATTGGTTGCGTGGATTATAGTAATGGAAACGGGATTACAAAAGAGTGGACTAGTGAAGCTTTGAGGAGATGGGGGTATGATAAATTGGAAAGATGTATAAATAATATGTTCCAGGTATAGATAATTGGATAAGAGTTTGTTTTCAAGTTTCAATTTTAGCTTCTTAGAAACCCTCTTTATTGATTTTCACTTAACTGAAAATGGGTTTACCAGGTCTCCCCAGTCAGTGTGAAAGGATTCTGACTCACGGCCACAACAACTTGAGCATCAGAGTTGGAAGAGCCCCACTCATTTCTGCCTAGCCACTTCTTGAACACTATACTTTTCAAAGTTGGTTGGTTACTTCCCAACTTGTTGGTCATATGTGCTTATATTAAAAGTGTCTATTTTGATGGAATATAAAAACTTAAGGGAGAAGAGAGACTTAGAGATCTTCCCATAAAATGAAAACTCAAGTTTTGGGACAATTTAATGAAGGTAAACTGCTAAAGAATTTTGTTGGATGACATATGAATTGGAAAAACAATTAGTAAACATCTAAGGAGGACTCCCATTCAAAATATTTTTAAGTGTTCTGATTTGTACTGTACTTTATTTTTACTTTATTATTATTTTTTTTAGCTGAGCCATCCTGCCACCTGTTGGCAGCTCAGCAGCAGCTCAGCTTGGGTCGGGAATTGAACCATCAACCCTGTTGCTCAGAGCTCGCACTCTTGAGCGAGCTCTTAGCCAACTGAGCCACTCAGCCAGCCCTTAATTTGTACTGTACTTTAAAGAAAATAAAATTAGAAAAAAATAGATGGTGTGTTATGGATAAAGTTTACACAGAGACAACTCAGTTATTCAGTAAACATATTCTCAAAGTAAAAGGCCTGGCCTACTTTATAACCACTCTTAGTGGTTAAAATAAAATTGAAAAGAATAAGTTGTTTATTTGTAATATTTAAATAAGTCTCAGTCGACTTTTCAATTAATTAGAGTTAAATTGCATTGAATTAAAATATTTTTATTGTATTTAAAATAGTTCTTCAAATGATCCATAAAAGATTTTAGCAGGAAATCATAGAAAATAAAAATGAGAATGGTAACAGTATAAACATAGAAAAATGAATACTGATGAACACCTTTCTTTCCATCTAGTTGATGGGGTTTTATTTTTAAATATCTGTAGGCTAATTTTACAGACAACTATTGATTTTCTTCTCAAAAAGTAGGAGAAAAGGTACTACTCAAGAATGGGAAATATGTAGTTAATTATTATGCTTTCCTTAATGTAACTTTTATTTTAGCTTTCAGCATTAATTAGATTCATATTTTATACATCCATATATTTATTTACTTTCAGTAAAATGACTTTTTAGACATGGAGTCATAACTCCTTAAATATTTATATGTAAAGTTTTACTCAATAGCTTTCTATTAATGAAAAGTGTAATAAAACTAAAGACATAATATGAATTCTGAATATCTATGAATTTAACTGAGTGAGCATTGAGACCCTGTTTAATAGACTCAAAGTAATATATTATCTCAAGTACACAAGGAATTTAAAATATATATTTTACAAGAAAAGAATTGCATTTGATAAAATAAGTAAAATATTTTGTTGTAGAAAAAATTACATGTATATCTGTATAAATCAGTTTCAAAAGGCATATTCTGGATGAGGGAAGGGGTCTGATCAAATTTTGATGTTAAACTATTTACCCTGCAGAGTTTTTTTCATAATTTTTGGTTAAGGTTACCTCTAATTATCTGTTTTTATGAAGGATGTTTTTCCCTTTATCACTCATAAATTATTCATATTTCTAAATGCTAAACATGTTTCATTGTGTCTTCCCTAATATAGGAATAAATAAATTGCTATTCTTCTTTTGTTTTGGAGGTGGTCTTTCTTACTTATTCTGTATTAAAAGTAAGCCACAGGAAATACCATATAAAATCATAACTCAAGAAATTATATTTGTAAGCTCTCATATTTCTAAATGTTAAAAATGTCAATGTTTAGATTGCTAAAAATTATTAATGTGCAGTGGTCCAGAGCCTTCCCCAGCCCCCAAAAGTGTTTTTGGGAGGTTGCCCAAAGGGCAGGATTCTTAAGATAAAAGCCATCACAATGATAGATAGTGTGCCTTGGACAGCAGGACAGACCGTTCAGAGGTTGTGGGCAGCAAGGGAGGGTGTGTGTGATCAGCCTGGAATGCTCTTGGTGGAAGAGTGGGGGCGGTGGGTGAAGAAAGGACCCCCGATAATGAGCAAGAGAGAACGTTCTTGTGGGAATTCCTGTGACTTTCAGGATGCTTGAAAATAGAAGAAAAACAATAGGATTTTAATAGGACTTACTCTCCCAATGTTGTTATTTTTAACCCTTTATATGTTTGAAGGAGGTGCCGGTTCACATTTCAGTGGGAACCTGCTTTTCTAATTGCTGCAATAGTCTGGAAGATCTTGTCAGTATAAGATTTTAAAGTAGTTGAAGTGTAACAAACTTCAGTTCTGGATAAAGTACTTCATTGGATAAAATATATTCCAGAAGTTAGTGATTAAATATAGGTTTGATAGTCTCCTATGTGAAAGTTAGAAATATAAGTGGAGAAAATCTTATATTTAGTATTAATTCCTAATTTGCCCAATGGAAACATTTTACAATTGACAATATAATCATACCTACTATGGAGGGATTTAGATTTCATTTTGTTGATTTATGTATTCAAGGCATCTTAAAGTATATAAATCAAGTTAATTTAGCGTATATTCTATGTTGTATTTTTTGCTACTGATAAGGTTGTAAATCAGATGTCTTGCTTTCGGGTGCCTCTAGTGGTAAACTAGATAATGCTTAATAATTGGCTTGCTTACAACACACACACACACACACACACACACACACACACACACACAACCTGAATTGTAGAGTTTGCCAATTTTTGTGTTGTAAACATTCCTATCATGGCTCATTTCAAATCTCCAACATGACATTACTGCATAGGGAGTAGAGGAGAGGTGTGCAGTACCACATCCTTTTGTAGTAGTTCCACCATGCAGACTTAAATAACCTCAGCAGCATAGGCAATAGTAATATAAGAAGGATTTTTTTGGTTTAGAAATGTTATCTTTGATTTTACTATAAATTATTTATTGTAAATTTATATAATTTTTTCATGCCTATATTTAACCATCAGCTCCCCAAATTCTTGACAATTGCCAGCGTACCTCTTAAATGAGATAAACTTTTAAGAACAGATATGTTGTCCCGATTTAGTGCAGGATACATGATTCAATATCATTTTAATAGACTTAATCAGTAGGTTATCCATTAGTCACTCTTATAAAGTTGACCAGTGCCTCTTGTGGTTCAACATAGAATTGCAGTTATATATTTTATGGTAGACATTGTCACTATATTGTTTTTATGTGTTCCCATAAATCCTTGATGTCTTTGAAAGGAAGGTAGTTGTGTTTTTGTATTTTTGTGGGTTTTTTGGTAAATATTGTTTTATTCCACATCCCCAGGAACAAATGCAGCAATTGTTTCAGAGGATATTTTCAGTGAATGATTTTTGGGTTTTGTTTGTTTGTTTTCCTTGTTGGATGAATGAAAAGGAGAAAGATTTTTATATATAGGAGCTAATTCAAGAAAAGCTCATATATTTAAATGTGAACATTGGCGAAATTATAATCATTTTGTCTCAGCTGGTGGAGAGGAGTGTGGAAACTGAAAGAGCAGCAGTGTAAACATTCACGTTTCTTTAAGTTGATTAAAAACTATCAGTAAAATGGAAATAATATCTGTTGTGCTTGATTAAATGACAGTTTCAATGTTTATTCAGTTACTTAGCATTTTCTATTCTTTCAGGATTGGCATTAGTGAGTTGCATATACATACATTTTACATTGGCTAAGTTAGAATAATCTTTTAAAAAAACATTAGGGATATTAACTGTGATCTTTATTACAATTTGGGACCAAAATATTTTTCCCCCTGAGATTAGAATTCTAAAAATTAAAAGAAGAATTTAGTAAGAAATTTATGTGTTAAGATGAAAATGTATTCTTTATAAAAGTCACCTACCTGTAATGAAACACTTCTAATAAGGAAAGCATTGCCCATCTGTGATATCTGCATAGATTGTCTGGCACATCGGCTATACTTAGTATACAAGGTCTGCCAATTAAGTTCACAAACTTGTTGCAGTGTTGCTAACCTTTTTTTTTTTTATATATATCAGAGGGATTATTCATTATGAGTTTGTACCAACTGGACAAACAGTTAACCATGTTTACTATTTGGAAGTGCTGAAAAGGCTGCCTGAAAAAGTTAGATGACCTGAACTTCTCGCCAACAATTCATGGCTCTTGCATCACGACAATGCACTAGCTCACACGGCACTGTCTGCGAGGAAGTTTTTAGCCAGTAAACAAATAACTGTATTACAACACCCTCCCTACTCACCTGATCTGGCCCCCAATGACTTTTTTCTTTACCCGAAGATAAAGTAAATATTGAAAGGAAGATATTTTGATGACATTTAGGACATCAAGGATAATATGACGACAGCTCTGATGGGCATTCCAGAAAAAAGTTCCAAAATTGCTTTGAAGGGTGGACTAGGCATTAGTGTTGGTGCATAACTTCCCAAGGGGAGTGCTTCAAAGGTGGCCATAGTGATATTCAGCAATAAGGTATGTACCACTTTTTTTAGGATGAGTTCGCAAACTTAATTATCAGACAACACATTTCACATATATACTGGATTTCTAGAAGCTAACATTTTTTTTATGATTACTCCAGTAATAGTTGGCTGTTTCATGCTCTTAAGGAAAGAAAGGTACTTTCTTAATATGTTAAAAGTAGCTGGTACTTATTGAATGTTATTCACCCGACGCTGGGTTTTGCATACATTTATACATCTTAAATGTTATAAAGTACAATACATCAACAATGTTATCATCATCAGTATTTAGAGAGAGATTTGGAAGAGTTTAAAAATTCTTGACTATGTTACCTTCCAATTTATAGCAACAGGCTATAAAAACAAATGCTTTAGAGCATCAAACAATTTACATGTTAGTCATTTTGTTTATCACGGCCTTGAGACTGTACTTAAATTTATAACTTTAATTCCATTTACTCATTCAGTCTCCACACGTTTTTCTATTTGAAGTATCATTAGCACATATTAATAAATAGTTTCATTTCAATGTACTTTAACTATTTTTGTGCCACACTGTCTCTCCATAGTCTAAATTAGAAAAATGAATGCCGGATGTAACTTATAAATTAATATTAAACTTAGCACCACCTTCTTTTGCTTTGACACTAAAGTTTCTAAAGTATGCAAGAAATGCAAAACCACGTTGGTATGTGGAGTTTCATGCATTTTTGCATTGAGCAATCTAAGAAACTTAAATTCTTTATCATCTCAAATATTTTACTGGAGGGAAAGTTGAAATCAAAACCAAAATATCAACTGTTGTATTTCTTTTATATCATATTTTATTTAATACATTTTATGAGGACCTAGTTTACCCTTCTGAAGAAAAACATTTCAATGATATATAGGATAATGACATGCAGGTGGTTTTCCTAGCTGTTCAACTTTTACCTTTCGATAAATTTATTTATGTCATTTTGCTTGTAATTTTTGGCTTTGCTTTGTTTATTTAAAAGGCCATATAAATATAGTCATTCTTTTAGTACATGGTGTTCCTCATAAGTGTTTTATTAAACTAATGAGTTCCAGCTTGCCTATTGCTGGATGCCTTTTTCTTAATGACCCTTGATCAGGAAAAATATACTTTTGTCTAAAATCTCTCTTTCTAATCAAAGCTACAACCTTCTCCTCAAAATATGAGGCAAATGCCAAATCTGATTAACAGCTAAAAAGACTGTAGACAGAAAATTAATTAAAGTCCCCAAATGCGTGAACTTCATGGAGTTGTTTTAAAGATTTGAAGCAGAACATGATTTGTGAAACATTGTGAAATAATTTTTTTTTTAAACGGGGATTTCTAAAATCAATAATGATTCATAAAAATGTATAAACCATGGTTCTTCTTGTATCCTTGACCTAGTGATAATAAATCCATGGTATCTTTTTAAATATGAATTTTGATATGAGCTATTTTGTTTGATATTAGCAGATTGCTTCTGTTTTCCTCTTTGGTGCAATGTAGACTAGTATTATTAGAAATCGCCTTCCTAAAAAAAAAAAATCTGTGGAAAATATGTCTGGAGTAAGTTATTCAGCCCATCTTTCAACAAATGATAATAGCATTTGTCCTGATAGGCCAATTTAAAACTCTGTAGATACAGAGGGTGCCAAAAAAATGTATACACATTTTAAGAAAGGAAAAAACTGTATTAAAATTGTAATACTCAGGGCTGGCCGAGTGGCGCGTTGGTTAAGAGCTGGCTTGGGAAGCCGGCTCTGAGCAGCAGGGCTCTGGTTTGGATCCCACATGAGGGCCAGTGACACTGCCCTCTACAGCTAAGATGGTGAACAGCAGCTCGACCTGGAGCTGGGCTGCTGTGAGTCACCGGCGACAGTGTAGAGTGCAGTGAAGCTGCAGTGGGCTGCCATAAGCTATCGTGTGTGGCTGGCAGGCAGCATTAGCAGCCAAGAGCCACTGTGAGTGGCTGTCCAGAGGCTGTCAAAGAGAGCAATGATAATACCAACATAGGCCAGTGAAGCGATGTCCTCCACAACTAGACTGAATAACAAAAGGACAGCAACTTGTCTGTTCCTCTTCCCCGATTACCCAGCACTGTTCCCTTCCCCCAATTCCCCAATAAAATATTTAAAAAAACAACAACAAAAAATTGTAATACTCAGTATATACCAATAACAAAAGATGAATACAAGTCATGTATTTTTGGCACCCCTGGTATATCATTGTCATTTTTACATCAATGCATTTCTAAGTAAATTACATTTAAATATAACATAAGTGTAAAGACTTCCAACTGCATAAATTGAAAAAGAGCTAAGTTTAAAGACTGGAGTCTAAAATAGATTTAGTAATCGAATACAATTATTGATGGGAAAAAAAAAACAACCCTGGAAAAATTTATGCTTTTATAACTGTAGTTATACTGATTTGGCCACTAAATTTCTTTATTATATTTTCTGCTGTAATTCAACCTATGTAGTCGTTATTTTTATTTCTTGTCTTGATTCTGGAATAGGTTGAAAAAAATCCATTGTGTTGTTCATTCATTTTCTTTCCAGTAGTTTTAGTTGTTATGGTACTGTGTATCAACAGTCAACAGTAAACACAGATAATAACAGCAAAAATAGTCTTTGTGATTATAAACTTTTTCTTTTTCAATTTTAGTTTATAACCAAACAACAATTAAAATAATTTATCCATGTGACAAATATTACAGTCTCAGAGGTACAGAGAGAAAACTGAGGGTTGCTAGATGGGAGAGCTGTGGGGGTGAGGGAGAAGGTGAAGGATTAGAAAGCAAGATCAGTAACCACAAGATTGTCACGAGGATACGGAAGATAGTTTCGGGAATATAATCAATCATGTTGTAAAGATTGTGTAGGGAATCAGATGGACACTTGTCTTATTAGGAAGACCACTTTATGGACGGTGTAGGTGCCTGACCACTGCAGTGTACACCTGAAGCTGAAGCTCAATAATAATGGATGTCAACTATAATTTTATATCTATCTATCTATCTATCTATCTATCTATCTATCTATCTATCTATCTATCTATCTATATATGGTCATAGGATGTGGAGTACTGGAGTATGGCGTAAGGAATAGTCAGTGGAACTGTAATAGCTATCTACGATGTCAGAGGGGTAGTATTGGGTCGTTGGAAAAGTCATGATGTATTTTTTCTGTTTTTCATTGGAAAATGCATCATGATTTTTCCGACAACCCAATAGATTAGGGGAGGGAGGTTATCACTTTGTGAGGGGTATAAATGTCTAACTATACATTGTTTTGAACATCTGAAACTAATATATATATATATATATATATATATATATATATATATATATATATATATATATATATATATATATAAAATACATGACTTAGCCAATCTTAGGAATACAAGATGTTAATACATAGCCTGTGTTAACTCCGGAGAGGGAGCTGAGGCACACGGCGGTTAAATATCGTTTGCAGGGTTACACATATAATACGTGGTGGAACTTTAGATATGACCTTAGAAGAGAGATGAGTAGCCAAGTAACCACATAGATGGTGCGTGGGATACAGAGAAGCTCGCAAACTGTGAGCAAAGCCTATATCTGCCCTAATTTAGGGCTTAAATAAAAAGAAAAAAAGAAAATGAGAATTATATGGAGCGTCTGAGAACAAGTGTATCACATAGAAAAGGCAGTATTTTTCTGAGTTGTTAAAAGTACAGCTTTGAAATTAATTTCTATAGCAACTAGAAGAAATTAATGGAAATTTTTGCTTTTAAACAGAATGCAAGAGAACACCTACAAGCATATGTTTTGTATTTGGTTAATATGGTCTCATTGTGGGATTGTATACCTTTGTCATCCTCTATAGTCTAAATTTAATTCTATGAACATAGTAGGCATTCAACACGTTCTTGTGAATTTATTAAGATTTCAGTGTGTGTGTAATGGAATATCTTTAAGTAGAAACAAATTTCATGGACTCGACTCCATTGTACCTTTCATCTTGGAAAAAATAAGGTTTCATGCTCAATTTATGTCATGGATAAAAAGACTCGAAGACTCAATTTACTCTCTAATGAATTTCTCCACATCAGCCAATTATTTAATTTGCTACCACAAGCATTCTCTAAACAGGAAAATCGTGTGCCCTTAACGAGGAAGCTTCTGCAGCTCACACCAGAAAAGAGGGAGTCTGGGAAAGCTTTTCATCAACTCTGGGTCTATCAGGAGAGGAGACCAAGAAACAAACAGACAGACCAACCCTCCCCCCCAAAAAAA
>NW_017731884.1:531827-554198 GCF_001890085.2 Hipposideros armiger | reverse complement strand
TTTTTTATCTTACTATTATAAGATTCTTCCTAAAAAAATTAATCGTTAAATATTACCCTTTCTAAAAATCTCTTTCCCTCTCTCTGTGTCTCTCTGTGTCTCTTTGTCAATGAGTTTAACATACTCTGGAGGAAACTGTGTAATCAAAAGAACAAGTCTATGAAATCAAATACATCAGACTCCAATATCAACTTTCTTAATTACTATTTATTTGCACCCAAGCAAGGTACTTAATATTTTTGATATTAGGTATATTTTTGGTAAAACAGAGCAAAAATATTTGCTTTAACTGATTAAATGATGAAACATGTTTAAAATTGGTTCATATTAGGCATTTAATTGTTTGTTTTCTAAATTAATAAAATCATATTTTAAAATATACTATACTGATATATCCTTCAAAGAAAAAAATTCCGAAAACTTTTCGGTTATGTTCTCATGCCTAATTATGTACCACATTTAATTATGTATCACATCTAATAATAAAAATGTGTCTTTGAAATCAGTTTTTAAACTGATATGAAATACTGAACATTTTTAAAATGTCAAATATTTCCATGTTCAGGATTCCTGATCTTAAGAATAGTATTCTAAAGTCCATAAATCAAATGACTCCTTTTTGCTACAAATATCCACATTCTCTGAGTATAAAATGTACTCAAAATACAGTTTATTTCAGAGATAAATGTAGTTGGTATTTCATAATATTGGAAAACAGAAATCCATTAGTTCATCCAATTTCAAACTGACAGTGCTTCACTATGTTTAAAAAGTATTTTCAAGAAAAGTGCATAAAGAGTACATTTTTAATGTCCTTTTGTCATATTTTGTTTAATGTTTTGATGTAGTTACCATTTATAAGAACTAATAATGGCAATCCTTATTTGTCAAGAGGTTCAAATAGTGTCATGTGTAGCCTGTAGAGATTTCTGGAGTTACTTACAATAATAAAGATTTGTGAATAAGACAATGAAGTATTCCTTTTATGCATACTTGCCTTTACAATACAATAAAACAATAAATATACTACAATGTATGTTTGCATATATGCAGGATAGTAATTTAAAAGTAAACAAAATAAGAGAAGATAACATGTTAATGAGAACAAAAACAGTAAGTTGGGCACATTGGTTATACTTGTAAAACTAATATATTTACTACCATAAAATTCTGAAAGCTCCTATTACTTGATATTTTCAGTGCTAGATTCAAAATGATGATAGTAGTTTCCCCACAGAGCACATAGAGGTGTGGATAATGAGGGATAAAGCACAGTATTTTATAAATGCATCTGCATTCTTATGATTAGATATAAAAATGTTTGTTGTAGGCCAATTTAAAACAAAATTCCCCATACCTAAATATTAATGCCTAATGTTGTCTTCACAGGAAATAAAAGGTATCTATTCTGCAATAAAAATAAAATATTTTAAATGCCTGGGTAGGTGATGTAATAAAAGACTGAAAGTAAAATTCACTTAAATAGGTGGCAGCTCTCTGGTGCTTTGTTGTAGATTAGCACAGGGTAGAGAGCAAGATCCAAGTAAGAGATGTGAGAATAGAAATATGACTTTTACAACGATAATGAGAAGATGACACCTGTGGAAGTTTGTTGCAGAATGATCTCTAATTCAATAATAATGCTGTAAAACATTCTGCGTAATACTATGTGTGTGATTTTCAATTTTCTTAACGTTTCTTTTTTTGCTGTAAACATTTTAGAGATCTGCTGAATGTTATCCTAGACTTCTGTATCTCAAAAGGAGATGAACTTTGATCAAGAATGGTTTTAATCATTTTCAAAATAAATTCTTTACCTAGGCATCCTTAAAATACTTCATATCCCACAAAACAAATAAGAAAAATATTACAGACTGAGCACAATTACTTAGTTTAATTTGTAGAAAGAAAACAGTGATTTTACCAAATACATCATATTTGGAAAAGACAAAGGGAGATATCAAATAGAAGTCAATCTGAAGATGTTATTTTAAGATTTTTCCAAATCATCTGAAACATTAATTGCTATGTAGATGCCATTCTGAGGAACAAAGCTATTAATGAGAACAAAGGAAAAAAATAAATTTCTAATGTTTTTGTTCAGGTGTCATTCCACAAGTAAGTAACTTTTATGTTATCCATGATTAAAAAAACAAAAAACAAACAAACAAAAAATTTAGACTTGCACAACAAAAGAAATGTGTTATCTTATTGTTTTCTCTTTCCCCCTCCCCAAAACTTTTTAAGTAAAAGCTTGCATAAGTATTATTTGGACTGAAAAGATGTTATAACATTTTCCTCAAGTGACTGATATTTTTATAAACGCTTCAGCCAGTATGTACATGTTTGTATATTTGTTTGGTTTGGGTAGTTTATTGATTTTCTTTTTTAATGTCTTATGAGTCTACTTGAATTCATATTACTATTTAAGTGTCCATGAAAAATCATTTAATGACCATCAATGGTTTGAAAAACAGTGTTTTCCCAAGTTGGTGAAATGTAGCAGAATAATACCTTCTTTGTCCACTTCCTTTTAGAGGCCTAGCTGATCTATTTGTTCAGATAATAATTTCAGCAATCATAGTGTGATGTCCTTGTTTAATACTTGGCTACATCAAGTAAAGGAAACATCTTTGCTAGCATCATTGAAGTCACTCTCCCTTATAAATTGGGCCTGTGAAAATTTAAACATTTTCAGGGTCATTTAGTTACTACTGATATTTATTTATTTTTATTTCAAGCTTATCAGGGTGACAATGGTTAGTAAAGTGACATAGGTTTCAGGTGTTCAACTCTGTAATACATCATCTATATATCACATTCAGGGTTCACCAACCAGAGTCAGTTCTCCTTCCATTGCCATATATTTATTTGATCCCTTTTACCCTCATCTAAGCCCCCTCCCCCTTACCCTCTGGTAACCACTAAACTATTGTCTGTGTCTATGAGTTTTTGTTTCTTCATTTGTTTGTCTTGTTCTTCTGCTGTTTTCAGTTTTATATCGCATATATCAACTACTGATATTTTTAAAATACATTTTTCTAAATGGTGAACGCCTTCGTTAAAGGAATTGTTTTAGCCTGTTTGGGCTGCTGTTACAAAATACCATAAACTGGGTGGTGTTTAACCAACAAACATTTATTTCTCACAGTTCTGGAGAGTAGAATCCGGCAGTGGAAGATTTGGTGTATAGTGACACCTTCCTAGAGCACGTTTTTCTCACTGTAACCTCGCGTGGTGGAAGGAGCATGGGCGCTTTCTCGTCCACTTTTATCAGGGCACGAATCCCTTCCGTGAGGGCTTCCCTCTCAAGACATCAGAACCTCTCAAAGGCCCCACCTCCGAGTACATTGGGCATATGACTTTGATACATGAATTTTAGGTGGACACAAACATTCAGTCCATTGCAGAAATTATGCCTTGTGCTTCTTCTTCAGCACACACAATGCACACAACCTATAGAATGTTTTATGATCATAAAAGGTCATTACTTATTTGTAAATAATTGGTACGTTATTACCAAGGAAGTATTAACTTACAAATACTTATAAATTAAAAGCATGTAATATCAGTTACCTATGAAAACTTGCGTGCCTAGTTATTAGAGAGTGCTGCGTTATGGAGCGTCTCCATTCATTCTCTGTGGTGAGACTCTGCTTGGAGGTGTGTGACAAGAGGAGGTAGGAAGGCAGTCACTGAGCCTGCTGCGCTGGTACAACCTGAAGTGATGGCTAAGCCATTCGTCCCTGTCCTCTCTCCCCCTCTTTTCATATTGAAATATGGAAATGATGGCATAGCCAGCATTTGTACTTGAACTGCTTTTGTGAGAGATATGGTCACCTGTCATCACCTAAATCTAGTGCCATCCTTTTATGATTGGCAGCTGAGTAGGCAAAGTTAATGTAAATGATTGGCAAACGGCAGGCTTGATGGAGGTGTAGTTCCCCAGAACCATGATCCAGTCGCCATGGATTCAAAGTGTCTTATCAACACCTGAATAGGAATTGTTAGGGCTTTGAAAATGGTGACATTAATCACAAAAGACCAAAGTAACATCTGGAGTGAGTTACATATGGATACTTAACTAAGGCATATTTATAATGAAATGTATTAACAAACGCACATGGTAAGTCAAGGTTCCTTTTTATGAGTTGTGTACTGTCATTTAAAGAAGTTTATGATAAAGTATCATGTTCAAAAACTTAAAAATGAGACTCATACAAACAAAATTTGAACATATGCCAAAGATTTCATTTAACATATTTATTAGCTACTGAATCAGTATGATGTTTAAAACTCGTTCAAGAAAGATTCAAGGAACAGAGATTTATAGATTATTCAGTAAAAGGAGTGGGGAAATGTTTGTGTTAATAGATACTACAAAACTTAGTGTCTTTCAAGGCAATAGACCATAACATTGGTGTTACCGTTTATCCTGGGCAGAAGTTCCTTCTATCGCTATTGGATAAAATTATGTCCATTGCTCCAGATGATCATTTACATTCCCATTGGTTTTCTGCACTCTAACTTCAACTCTTACAGAGTTGTTGAATTTCTTGGTAGTACATAAGAAGACAAAGATACACTTCGAAAGTCAAATAACTCCTCAAACAGATTGAGCTACTAGAACGCTATGTAAAGACCCCTTGGGCCCTTTGCCTGTTTCCAAATTTGGGGTTATTTTCTCATGACAGTGGCTATAGCCACAGCTCCAATCCTTATCATGGTCTCCAGCCTCAAATTTGGCATTTGTCCTCACAAATCTGGTCTTCTGTTTCCTCTACTTTCAATGCTGGTTGAAGCCACTCCTAATGAGCAGAGTACCTTAATTGCTGCTGCTGTTGAGATTTATTTGTCATTAGTTCTTGGTATTTCTAAAATATGTTATATATAAATTATACTATGGGAAGAAAGATACTTATCTTGATCTGGTGGGAAGATAGGTGTCTTTTTCTTTCAACTTTATTGAATATTTGCTATGTGTTAACTGCTATTTCTATACTATTCCATTTTATCTGTTTATTGCCTATAACAACTTGACAGTCAGGATCATATAATGAATCAGAATCCCTATTTTCCATATGATAAAAATAAAGGCAGAGAGTGGGGCAGTGTTTTGGTAAAAAGGCCAGGCACTTAATAAGTGATAGAAACAAGATTTGATCCCAATCCTTTAAGGCTAAAGTCTGGTCACTCTATTAGAATGTTAACTATTGCAGCAAATGGCAGTAATTTATTCTGATTCAGTTTTTCTGACATTCACTTCTACCTTGACTAAATCTTCAGTTCCTTTCTGCCATTTTTTTTTTCTGGTCTATTTCAATAAGGACAGGTTCAGGACATTAAGTCATACAGCTGTCTGCATGCAGGCTATATGGCGAAGGAGAAAGGCTCTTCACTAGTGATAAACATTTCTCTCTCGCCTGTCTGGTGACCTGGCTGCAGTAAGGAGTGTGACTTCACCTTATGTACTTTCATCCTGTCTCAGCTGTCTTTAGTCTGGGCTAATTTGTTTCAGTGTTTCCTTTGTTCATGACATTCTGAGAATGAATGTTCTTCTTTGTTTGGTGATTTCTAGCAGGAAGAAATAGTCTTTTTACAAAGTCCTGTTAATAATAATTTACTTCCAGAGCCTAGACTCATTTCACTATGGTTTTTGCCTTAGCCTTCTTCAAATCATTACCTTTTGTTCCTAACTGATAGCAAAGAACCCAAGTTTAATTTGCATTGTTTGTGCTTAAGTTTGCTGCTATACCCTCAGAAAAGCCCAATTTTTCTTTTTAAAATACTTTCCAGTCTAAAACACTCAACTGTTTTCTGTCTCCTGCTGTGTATTGCACATGCTTGTGTTACCATTTTATACATTAGAGGAAATTATACTCATCTAGTTCAGAACATTAGCATGTATTGTACTTTAGATATTTTGAAAGTTAAGATTTCCTTGATAATCAACATTTAACCTATCAAAATAAGAAGTGTCTTGGTTGGAGGTCAGGAGGACAAGATCAGGGATACTGGTGTATCTGTGCAACTCCCATAAATAAGAGCTGGTGAAGATCCAAGCTCAATATTTAACATCACGATCAGTGTAACTTTATGAACCACAGAAATAATCTGCTATCTCTGTTTGAAAAGCTGTAGATGGCTCCTCAATTTCTTACAGAACATAATCAAAACTCTTCACTATGATATTGAAGAATACCTTATTTTGTCTTAAAATCGTGTTTCTTTTATCATTTCCTACCCTCTATTCCTTACTAGCTAATCCCCTCACTTCCCAAACACAGGAAGTCCTCTAATTTCTCCATGCCACTTATAATGCAGTTTCTGGTGCCTAGAAGATGCTTCACTGGGTAGAGTCTTAGCTCAAACCCTAAGCCCAGCACAGCCCTCTGTGAGGGTGTCCTAAGCCAGCTATGACCTCTCCTTGCAGTGAGCTTTCTGTAATCATTACTGCCTTTACTCCAGGCAGAAGGAACTTTGTGTATACTCATACGTCTTATGATACTTAAGGCACGAGGATTCATCTAGTTGGGAATAAGTCACCCTTATTAAAATGAGAGCCCTTTGAGGGTATGAAATGCCTTTTCCTTTTGGGACTTCTGGGAGTGTGTACATGCCTGGCACATACTAGGTCTTCAGTCTATGGAAGAAACAAGTGAAAGTCTGGACATAGAGTGAGGTGCTGTTTCTGGGTAGACAAAAAGAGCATTGCAATAGAAAAATCAGGAGGACTGAGAAATGCAGACATACAACTTGGCAGGAAGTTCCCAAAAGGGGGAAAAAAACCCAGATAGAAATAAAGGGATCAAGATGTAGTATCTGGGATTATTAAACAGTTTGCCTATTCTTAAGAGAGCAAGTAAAATAACTCAGAATTTTAGTCCCAAGTAAAGGAGAGTATTAGGAAAAGTATCAAAGTGAGGTCTTTGTCACAGAGGAATGAGAGTAAATGTGTTCTTGGCCTAGATTATGAGGTAAGAATTGTTTATTTGAAAAGAATCTGAGTAAATAGTCCAAATAACATAAGTAACAAGGTATCAGTGATGTAATGTCCCATAAACTACCCATGGCCAGCAACAGACTTATCCCAGGGTGTCTATGTCTGGTCACATTCATTCATATTTCTTCATATTCATGAAAAGGAAAAAGAAAAGCTAATCAAAAGGCTTGTCATTTTACTTCTACACTTCAAAGAGATTCTTTAGCTTCTGCATCCCTACCTATTTTGAATGCCCTGGTCTTAGCTGGGTTTCCTGTTGTTTATTATTTTGTGATGGTGCTTTCAAAATCCATACTGGATTCTATACTTAGGAATTTCAATGACCTATTTTTCCCCCACTGTTATGCTATTTCATGTCCTACTTGAGCTTACAATGTCTGACAATTTAGTGAGCTCATCCTAGAAAAAGTGCTACATACCTCATTGGTGCATTTCACTATGGTTACCGTTGAATTATTCCCCTTGGGAAACTATGCAATGATGCCAGCGCCTAGTCCACCCTTCAAAGCAATTTTGGAACTCTTTTTCTGGAATGGCCATCAGCTGTTTTCTTATTACCCTTGATGTCCTGAATGCCACCAAAATGTCTTCCTTCCAATATTTCCTTTATCTTCAAGTAAAGAAAAAGTCATTGAGGGCCAGATCAGGTGAGTAGGGAGGGTGTTCCTATACATTGATTTGTTTACTGGCTAAAAACTCCCTCACAGACAGTGCCGTGTGAGCTGGTGCATTGTCGTGGTGCAAGAGCCATGAATTGTTGGCAAAAAGTTCAGGTCATCTAACTTTCAGGCAGCCTTTTCAGCACTTCCAAATAGTAAACTTGGTTAACTATTTGTCCAGTTGGTATAAATTCATAATAAATAATGCCTCTGATATAAAAAAAGATTAGCAACATCATTTTGACTCTTCATTTAGACTGAGGTTACTTTTTTGGTTGTGGAGAATTGGCTGACTTCCATTGTGCACTTCGACATTTTGTTTCAGGGTCTTGGTACACCCATGTTTCATCACTAGTGATAACATGGCCCAAAATATCACCTTGCCTCTCCAAAAGGTCTGGGCAAACTTTGACTCTCCTTTGCTTTTGTTCATCAGTGAGCTCTTTCAGGACCATTTTTGCACACACCTTTCTCATGCCAAGATTTTCAGTTAAGATTTTCCTAACTGTTTCTCTATCAATGGTTACTTGGTCTGCTATACTTCTCACAGTGAGCTGACAATTTTGATGCAGAATTCGATGAATTTTTGCAGTTTTTGTCAGTTCTGCTCGTTACTGGCCTCCCTGACCTCTCTTCATCGGTGACGCGTTCTCTCCCCTCAGAAAAACGTTTAATCCATTTGTACACTGCCATTTCTTCATGCATTATCACCATAAACTTGGACTAATGTGTCCCTGATTTCATTTGCACTCTTACCAACTTTAACAAGTAATTTCATGTTTGTTCAGTGCTCTAATTCAAGCTCAAACATTCTTGCATGGGCACACAAAACACGCAACTACAACAATGAATGCCACTCAGCAAGATATGGCCACACGTCAACATGAACACAGCTGTGAGACACTGATAGATCAAAGTTACGAAACCTCACCGAGCTGTTTGTACAGTGCTGCCAATGTAAGCGCATGGTGGCAAGTTCGCAAACTTAAGTATCAGACTCCGCATGTGCTCCAGTGTCAAGGCAACTCCTGATTTACCATTTGCCAGTTTCAAACTTCTAGGATTTTGTGCCTTAACCTATGCCATGGTTTACAATCCCAAATTTCAGAGAAGCTAAATATATGGAACATTCTAGGGAGTCAAGCAGGTTATAAATTTATTTCCTCCAAACATGCATAAAAGATTAGGTTGGTCATCTCAACATTCTCTTCAGATTTCCAACACCACTCTAAAACCAAAATTGAAACAGTATAAAAGGGTGGGAGTTACTATTTTTTTCTGCTGTGTTTATTTATTTACCTTAACTAGATGAGTCTATTAAAACAAAAATGCTTGGCTTTGAAAAGGCAGCAAGAAGATCATGACTATAGCAGTCTATTAACAGTGGCCAGGAAAACGACATAAGGCAGCCACCATCTTCTGGCCTGGTAAGCATTAATTAAAGGAGGGTGTAAATTGTGGAGATCTCTCAATGAGAATTGCTTCACTTCAACTAGACAAATATTGTTTTACATAATTGTTCTGGAGTTGGAACAGGCCTTGATGTTATTAATTTCCCCTTCTATGGAAGAGACCAGTTATGAGACTATTAAGTTGTAAAAACAAAGTTTTGCATTCCCCCCCTCTCCCCCGCATATATCCATGCCTCCAGCCAATTTTTCCTAATTAGTCAGCTGGAGACTTAATGAAGTTGCTGGAAAGCTGACTGAGTACATAGTAGTCCAGAAAACAAAAACAAAAAAAATCATTAATCACCATTTGGAGATGAGAGATTGTGGTTAGCTGTGTAAAGTGTTGATATACTGAGATGACTCAAATTCTGGCCTTAAGGACAGTTGCACAGAATTCTCAGACCCTAATCCCAATTTTCTCACTGCATTGGTTATGGGAGGCTACCAGTTGTTAAGTACTGTAGTCACCATTATGTGCCTATTCTCTAAATCCCTTAATCTCAGTTCTTAATGGGATAGTAGTAATACCACCCCTTGGCATATCTTAGAAGTGAAGTAATTTCGTGCAGAAGATTGGTTCTTCATTCACTATTCCTTTAATTCATCCATCCAACAAGCAGTTTTCATGTATATTGTAATATGTATGTAAATTTTTAAGAAGACATGAGAATTATCAGAAATATACCAAAAATATTCTTAGCATTGTTTTCCTGGCTCTGTGAAGTAGAATTGGAAGTTCTACTCAATCGTTTGATTTTATTAACAATATATTTATGTATTACTTTTAATTTAAAAAGTATTTGTATTTCTTAAGAGCATTCCCTATTTTCCCAGAGAAGAAGCTGGAGCTAGAGAGAAAATGTCTCCTAGGAACACGGTACTTTGGCCGTGCTTGTGTAAAACACATAGCACCTATTTCAGGTATGAGTCCTGGCTGAGCCTCTAGGGAAATATGACTTTCTGTTATGGTCACTGGTCAACAATGACCCATCAGCAAACTCCAAAGCATTCCTGACTTGCCTTGCTTCTTCCTCTTCTCCTCCTTTAAAAACAATAATATGTCATTTTTGTTTTCAAAGTTGATTGATTCTAAGTAAAAATAGGCAGTTCTTTTCTCTTTTAAAATACATTAAGGTCATTTAAATTATAATTAATTTGTACTGCTTCCATCATTTTAAATTCATCTCATGCAATTTAACAAAAATAATTCTAAATCGATTTTTAAAAACATTCTAATAAGGAGGAGATATTACTTGTTGAATCTTTAATTGCCTATATATTATCTCTGCTCATTCTTCAGTGAAGTCAGAGTGAATAATTTCTTCTGTGAGTCAGTCTTTTTCTTTTTTTCCCCAATCTTTTTTTTTTTTTTAAGATTATTTTATTGGGGAATTGGGGGCTGGGAACAGCGCTGGGGAATTGGGGGTAAGGGAACAGACAAGTTGCTGTCCTTTTGTTCTTCAGTCTAGTTGTGGAGGATGTTGCTTCACTGGCCCAAGTTGGCACCATCATTGCGCTCTTCCCGGGTGAGGCAGATCAGTTGCCAGCTTCTGGACAGCCGCTCATGCTGGCTGCTGGCCACACACGGTAGACAATGGCAACCTACTGCATCAGGGGCTACAGCCTAGCCGTCGCCGGCAACTCATGGCAGCCCAGCTCCAGGTTGAGCTGTTGTTCATCAGCTTAGCTGTAGAGGGCAGTGTTACTGGCCCTCATATGTGGGATCCGAACCGGGGCCCTCTGGCGTCTCAAGTCAGCTCTTAACCAATGTGCCACTCGGCCGGCCCTCCCCAATCTTTTAATGCATATGAGTGCACCCTAAATTCAGTGAGGCAGAAAACAAAGTACAAATGTGTTTTAAGGTGTAATTTTTGCAATTTGACTCCGGTTTATATCTTCTCAAAATGGTTGAAATCTGCAAGTGAAAGCTGTTTCTTCTCTTCTGGTTCCTATCTTTGTTTTTGGATCCTTTGTCACATAATGAGACGTTGATGAATAGTGAAATTTGAGGTTTCTAAAGAGAAGACTAAGTTGAAAATTACATTTTTCTCAGTTTTTTAATTTTTATTCAATAATGTTATTTCTAAAGGAAAATAGCAGTGACTGAGATATCTGGTCGAAATGTAAGCACAGTAACACACTGGGTGTGTTGGCAACTGATAGGATTTCAAATCTCTTCCCTTACTATTGGTTTTCTTTTAGTCCTTGTTAATATTTATTCAGCTTGACATAAAATAATTCACAAAAATGATTAATAAAGAAAAGATGTTACTTTATTTTTGTTTAAATGCTGAACTAAATTATACATTTATATTTATTTCAGCAAAGCCAAACTTTCCCTCACCCAAAAAAAGTCTTAACCAAAACCAGTCTTTAGATCTTTGTCAGACCAGTGCTTACTAACACATACCCAGTATGGGATTCTTTATTATAATTTCAATTAAATTACAAAAGTGAGAAAAATTGGAGCACTGAATGAAATTTTGATTACTAAGCAAAGTAAGAAGTAATTATAGTTTTAACAATACAAAAGCAACTGGGCATGTGAACTGTGTAATTAAAGGCATGTGTGCACATTCCCCTTTTCAGAGCATTAAAAATCTTTGAAATATTTCCTGAAAAGTCTGTTGCTAACCTTATCAGACTCTCCTGCCCCAGCCACCTCCCCCATCCTGATATTCTCAAATGATTCCTTTTTTTATAATGACTTTGAAACCCTTCAACTTTTTCAACAATATATTTTCAGAAGTTTTGATTTAAATTATAATATTAAACTGTACATTTTAAGTGAGGTAGGATGTATCTGAATGTTATTTCGGCATTTTGAAAGATAATACTTCCTAATGGGACTAGAATAAAATGATCCCCAAATGGTTTCGTAGCTTCTGCACTCTTTTTCTGTCTTCTGTTCTGCACATGTAAGTGGCTTTTATAACAGTGAAGAGTAAAGATGATTGGCATACGATTAAAAGTGTAAACAGCATGAGCTTTGATGTCATGGATAGTCTCCCCATCCCAGCTTTATTATTTAATATTGGAACAGCTTGAGACAATTCACTAATGTAACTGCCTCACTCCTTAGTTTTCTTGATTATAATATGAGAGCTATGGGAGTACTTCATAGGAATGTTGTGAGAAGTAACAGCACAGTGTAGACTAAGCAATCAACATATTTATTGCAATTTAATTTATAAGCAGATCACAAATTTTATTTAGGAAAATAGAGAAAATGTTATTGCCAAGAAAATAGCTATTTTCAATCACCCTCTTAAGCTGATTTTAAGCACTTATATTGATAGACTCAGCCTTAATGAAGAGGGCAGGACAATGAAGATATTTTATTTTCCTAAAATACTCATTAAACAAAAGTGCTCGCTTGACACTAGTTACACCATATCAATATTATTTCTCTTGAAAGAACAGATGCCAGAAGTTAATATACGAGTAGGTAGGTATATATGAGAGGTTATTTGTCAATAGCATCTTCTGTTTCTAATATTTCTTCATTTGCTTTGCTAGTGATAAACATGGTCCTTCAAGGAGAATGTTTTATTATACCTTTAATATGTTAAGGTTGGGGGATAATTTTCCATTTATAAATATTTGCTTCATAGATTTCAAATGAGAAGGCCAGATGTTTTTGCATAACCAGTGATATTAAACTGAAAAATTTTAAGTAGCCATTGGTGTTTTGTGTAATATTTATTCACCTTATTTCATGAAAATGTGAGACACATTCAGAGACTCAAGTTCAATAACATTAACTAGACCTGCCATGTTTACTTTTACTTTCTACTTAGGAATGAACTAGATGGAATTACAACTACCCAATTAGCTAGCAATGTGCACTTGGAAGTATTTTTAAGATGATTTTATCTCATACACACAGAAAAATGTTGATTGGGTGTATACAAAAATTGGGGATTGTACCTTTGAGCTAGAGAATTTTCAAAGCTATTGCAAATGTGCTATTTTAAAATTAATTTAAATAAAACCAGGCACTTATTTCTACTGATTTGGACAATTTCAGAGGCCATTAAAGGAGAGCTAAAACAAAGTATTGTCATAACAATTGTATTTAAAACAAATATGTATTTTCTAATAAATAATTTATAATTATGTTTATAAAAATAAACTTTTTATAGTTATGTTTTTACAATGAGTTAAATGTATTCTGCTAAATGAATATACACACAATATCTACAAAAATGTTTTTATATTAGGCCATAAATATGCAAAGTATTTGTATCTATGAACAAAAATACATGAAGACACATACATTAGTGAAATTCTACTTTTTTGTCATTTTTACATATTTTTTCCAAAATATATCAGGATAAAAATTGAACAGCAAAAATTAAAGAAGGATTAATACTATTTTAGTATTTAATGCTATTTGAGAAGAGATGAAATTTGAAGTATTAACATATTACACATTTCCATAATAAAATTATATGCAATTTATAATTATGTTATTTACATTTATGGAAGCAATAATAGTGTATAATGTTGAAAACAAGTAAAATTTGGGAGAAAAGCCTTCCATTCAATGACAGTATTTACAACCAAAGCAAAAAGTAAATGTTAAGCAGATAGATGCAATCAAAACTTATAGTATCTATGCCGTTTCTGAAATCTGTCTGAATTGAAATTTTAAATAATATTTGAAAATTGTTAGAAAACTAAATTGTTTTATAATAAAAATAAAAATAATCTTAGATTTTCAGGTGCATTAAAACATTTCATTCTGAAATACTTCTCCAATATTTTAAGCATTGTTATTTTAATTATTTCTTTACTTTTGAAAGGACTGGATTTAAAACTGGTGAGGTATGAATTATAAAATGAGTCACATGGCTGCATTGGCGTTAAAAAAAACATTACTGTGGCTTTTATAAAAGCCTAAATATTTGACTTCTACTTCCAACAGGTATTAAAAACTCAACTTCATTTTAATGGCTACAAATAAGGAAAAAAAAAAGTCTTTCTTATACATATTTACTACTATACAGCATTTAGTGTCATCAAATAGGCCACTGGGTTGTAAAGCATAAAAGTATCATTTAATGAACATCATTTTGTTTTAAAGCACTAATGCAACAAAAGAGGTGTGTTTTTTTATTGTGCTTCTTAAAATTTGCCTGCTCTATTCCCTGTTAGTTTTTTTTTAAATGTTGCTATTTTAATAACAAATATTTTAAGAAATAATTGCTGGCAAAATAATGAAAATAATAATGCACTTATATTTTGGTTTCAAGGAAGTTTGGATAACAAGAAATATGTCCACATTCTCAAGCAAAGAAGAGATTAGATGATAAAATATTTTGTTAAAAAATACCAAATTGTAGACATTAATTTGCTCTGATTTTTCCCCGTTAAAATCAACTTCTGAGGGCTTTAATTTGATATTTTACAATAAATTTTATCTGAGCAAGTATTTATGGAGGAAATAAATATAGAATTCAGTTCCATTTATACTGGGCTGAATCTCTAATGGTACACTGCTGAATCACATAGTGATTTATATCAGCTTCTAAATTTTTGATAAGATTTTTGTGAAAGGCATATTTATTCTTTTACAATTAAGATTAAAAAAGGAAACAGATTAAATTACAAGATTAAAAGAAAGTGTATTGATAATTTTAAAGTAATGCTCTAAGTAATTTAGGAGTTCTTTTATAATAAAACAGTTTTTTTAAGGTTTTCTTTTAAAATATCTTGATTGCATAATTAAGGGTTGAGGTACTGATTTAGTAAGTTCAAGTTGGTGTAAAAATAAAATTTCAGTGATTACGAACAACATAAAAATGTTTGCCAAAGTAAGTCTGTTATTAAAATGATTTATTGTTAATTAAAAACTGAAGAAAATTTTGTGTATAGTCAATGAAACGTTATAAAATTTACAGGGTACCATTCATTGAGGGAGGAAAATTTTACCAACAAAAACGTGAAATTCATTATGATATAAACGTTATGATATTTATGAAATGGGAGATAGATTGGGGGAGGTAATTTCTGTGAGACATCACTGTTTTCTTACCTAGGACATGCGGTATGGTTCTAAATAGTATTGCTGCCCTAACATTTCCATTCCTAACCTTTGATGATTAGTTTGCAATCTTGAAGTTTCAATTCCCTGACACCTTTCTCCAACTATCTTTTCTTATCTTTATCTGGAACCTCTCATCATCTCCAATTATTTGACTCTTAAACCAGGTCATGACCTCTTTCTTACATTTGTAGCCTTTTGCTCATCCATAACCTCTGCAGAAGATTCAGGCATGTTTTCCATTGCCCTGAGCTCTAGTTTTCTATTTTCATACTATCCTCCTTAACATAGGTGTTCTACCCATGTCTGATCAATCCTCAGATCCTGTCAATTGCTCATCAGGGAACCGTTTCTCCACTGGAATATTAAGGTACCCTCCTAACTACTTTATCACATCCACTATTGGTGAATATTGTTTAAAATGGTCACCCCAATAAATTTTAATTAAAAAAAAGATACTAAATGATGTCTTAAAAATATGAATGTCAGTATCATGCTGAAAACACTTCTGTTCTTTCTCATTGCTTTTAAGTTGATATTCTAAGTCCTGAAAAATCCAAAAGCTGTCACCACGTTCTATTATGTCAGCCTTAAGGTTTGTTCTTCAGGTTCAGGGGATTTGTTTACCCTGTAAGTATTATTATCTTGCGTTGCTTTACGCACATTTTCTTGCATTTCACTTTTATATATTACAACACTTATTTGCAATAGTATATCACATTTTCTTTCTCCATCGAGAACACAATATGTATTTAATATTTTAATTAAAATTGTAAATAGATAACACACGAAACAGAACCATGGTGAGATGTGAAGTTCACAACAACCATTTGTTTTCTGTTTCATTTATCAAGGGACCAATATTTGTCTTATTTCTTGATAATGAGATATCTGGTGGTGTCCGTCTTTCAGGCTATTAGGAAGTACTGGGTGTTGCAACACCACTTAGACACTTATTGCAAAGTGATACGTCACCATCATTTAGATCAATATGTCTGTGCCTACATCCCAGGAGCCAGGAAGAGCAGGAAATTGCTAATTAGTGATAGAGTTGGGAAGACCAAGTGCAATTCAGTTGCTCTATTTTATGAGAGAGTACAGTGCTTTCAGTCTGATTTTATGGTTGTGCTAATATGCTTGTCCTTAAACTACTGCTTGTACTTTCTGTTACACTGAAATGGAATTGAAATCATGGTATATTACTGTTTTATTTTTCTTAAAGATACTTTATTTCATTTCATGAGTTCTCAAATTCTGCTTTTACAAACTCAGTTCTTTTGATATGAATCAGACATGAATTAGAACACAGTAATATTACTGTCTTGATTTATACTGATGCCTTCTATTTTTAAAATAAACCTGTCAACATGATTTTTTTAATAAAATTAACATGTCAATAACTTCCTTCAAACACTGATTGCATGTCAGTCAAACATCCATAGTTTTTGTAAAATCAGTGTGTAAAATCATAGTACAAGAGTGAATGAAATAACCACTAAACACTCATCTTATGAATATTATATAAAAGTCAAAACAAATGAAATACAATGATACATGCAATGTGCATTGGAAATATGATATTAAGTGAAAACAAGTATGTTCCTAAAGATTTCACGCAGTATGAAATCTTCCTTATAAAGTTAGAAACATCACAAGTGTAAGCAAATGTACTTTTCAAGGTCTACGTAGAGAATACATATGCCTATAAAACTAAATAAAATGGAAAGTAAGAAAAGGAAATGCAAGGGAATGGAAAGACTCAGTTTGTCTCAGATTGCAAGGCAGAGGGGTGGAATTAAAAAGGAACTATTTGGTTTATTGTGAATTGTGTTTTGGGTGGTAGATTTGTGGTGCAAAATTCATTATTAAAAATAACTAAGTAAAGCACTAAGTATATAGGAGGCTATGCATAAATAAGTAACAAACATGTATAATGCTCAAAGCCTATGATTATTCCAATGCTTGGTTTTTGAGGTTCAAAAATAAATGATGATGATAGTCTTAGTGGTTTTGGGATATGGGTAAACACTGACTTCGTTAGCTAATACACTAAAAGTCTGGTACTAAAGCATTCTTTATTTTAACCAAAACATATATATATATATTAAAGCATTGTGAAATTACTTGAAATTTATTTCTATGGAGTATAAAGGGATTAATACAAATGTATACACACACTATGTGCAACTGAGATAGTTTAGCCATTTTGATTTTAAATAAATCTTATCTGGAACAATATTTTTTTAGAACCCCTTTTATGCCTGATGTTCAAAAGGATAAAATTCATAAACAGATTTGTCTTTCCCATGTATTCTTTTAGTAACTCATTACCCATGTTTTAACATTTATCTTATGTTGACCTTGTCAACACATAGTTCTCAATTTGGTGATTATAAAGTTACATATGACCTGAACTTGTAGCCTGCAAAGCTTTTAAAGTTCTATAATTTGACAAGTAATTCTGATCATAAATTTTGTTGATACATTTTTCCACTAAGGAATCATGCTATTTCATATTAAATCATGGGTTCTCTGACTTGCCACTTTCTATTGATACAACCACAGTAATGTAGCTAAGATATACATAACTTCTTTCTTAAATAACTCAAAGCATTTTATTATGAATTTTTTTTTTTAAGCTGAGCCATCCTGCCACCTGTTGGCAGCTCAGCGGCAGCTCAGCTTGGGCTGGGTATCAAACTGCTGTTGCTCAGAGCTCGCACTCTTGAGCAAGCTCTTAACCAGCTGAGCCACTTGGCCAGCCCCTGATATATATATATATATTTTTGCTCCCGTTTTCCTTTTTTTCAGTTGCCAGCAGGTTAAGTAGAGATGGTTTAGATAACAAATTTGACTAAGTAACAGTAGAAATTTCACAATTTCAGATTAACATTATTTATTAAATTTTTTTTTTTAGATTTTATTGGGGAATTGGGAAGAGGGGAACAGCATTGGGGAATAGGGGAAGGGGAACAGACAGGTAGACACATTGGTGTTTTGGGTTTTTTTTGGTTCTTCAGTCTAGTTGTGGAGGACGTCGCTTCACTGTCCCATGTTGGTATGATCATTGTGCTCTTCCCTGGGTGAGGCAATCGGTCGCTGGTCATTGGTCCCAAGCCAGCTCTTAACCAGCTGAGCCACTTGGCCGGCCCAATAATTTATTTCTTAAGTATTGCAGAGTATTTACTGTGTTCCAGAGACTATTCTAGGCAGTGATGCTGGTGATTCTCTCTAATGGGTGGGGCAATAAATAAATAAACAAGCAAACAAACATATAAAGCTAGATACTGTTAAGATTTGGAAGAGTTTATGATGATAAATGGGAGTTTTATTCTACGTATGTGGTCAGAGAATTATACCTGAGGCAATAGCATTTCAGCTGAGCTGTGAGTCACAAAGAAGAGTCAGTCATATGGAAATCAAGGGAAGAGCGGACACTCGAGGCATAAATAACACCTGTGCAGAGGTCTTCGCCTGAAAATGATCTTGGGATGCTGGAGAATGCTGTGTTTAAAGAGAAAGGGTATTCAGTTGGCAAGGAAGAGGGTAGAAGTGACTGAGGGATGGGACTGAGTTACCTGTTTGAGAGGCACTTAACAGATTGAAGTAGGTGTTATATAAAAATGAGCTCAAATCTCTGGTACTGTAGTGTTTCATGTTTTTAAAATTTACGTGCTAGTAATTAAATTAACATGTATGTATATGTATGTATAGATATTCTTGTTGAAGAGAAATTGTTCACCTTGAAATTTTAAGGGCTCTTGGAGGTTTTGTGGTTTGTTTTAAACATAATTTGATTTTGAAGACTGAAAAATCAAAGTTCAGGATTCAATGAAGAAAATAGTTCAGTTTATTTTTATCATAAACTAAATAAATAAAATTTTAAAAAGTAGCTCCGTATCGGAATTTCTATTTGAAGTGATCTAAGGAAGCTTCCTGTGAATCCCTGATATTGAAAACTAAAGGTCCTGCTTGCTCCCCTGCAGCCTGTCACACGCTGTGGCCTCCTTACCACCAGCCTGAGAACTGCCTCTCGCCGCTCCTCACTGTGTTCACAGACCATTGATCCCTTTTGCTGTCATTTTTACAGTTCCACCATCCTCCTCATTGCCCCTTTCACTTACTAAACATTTTAGCATCAGCCTTACTGTATTCTTCTCCAAAAAATAGCTCTGTTTCTTGCTCGATTACTTCAGCATCCACTTGCATGATGCAGTTCAGCATCCTGACTTCTCCGTTCCTTGCCCATCCATCCGCCACCCACTGCATGGGCATGTCATAGATCTCATCATTATCGATAAGAGCCCACACCCCAAATTTCAGCCTCAAGAACCCACTCACAAACCATGGCCTCCTTCTATCTCTTAGAGCCTCACTACAAGAGTTATTTGGTTCCTCTCATTTATGGAGACTTCCTTCTTTTTACTGTAAATTGCATTCTTTAAGCTCTTAATTCCCTCATTCTTTGGCTTAAATTCACATTGTCTCTTTGTAGATCACTACTCTGAATATACCAACTTCTTGGACCCCTTTTCCTGTCATCATTCCTATTAGGCAAAACTTCACCCTATTTTAAATTTCACTTTCTACTCTCTGGTGCTACATGACTCTTATGCTAGATAAAATTATAAACTTCCAAAGTCATAGCTGGTCAGAATATCCAGCACAGTCCTTGTGAGTTAATTATTTAATTCATTCATTCTTCAATCATTTATTTATATCACAAATATTTGTTGAGAATACACATACTTATGATATAATATGACCAAAACAGCAAGGAGACCATGATGGCTAGAGAAGAGTGAAGCAGAAAAAGAATTGGCGGGTAACGTCACAGGTGATGAGGTAGAAGGAGAAGGAATTAGAGTAAGTGGCCCTGTAAATGCTTTAACATCTACTCAGAGTAAGATGGGAGCTATTTGTGGGTTTTGAGCAGTGCTGCTGTAGTGTCTGGCTCCAGGGGAGCAAAAGTGGGAACAGGGAGCCCGATTAGGAATTTATTTACATATCCCAGGTCAGAGATCATAGTGTCTTGGACCAGACCCTCCTTAGTGCAGGTAGTGGGAAGTTGTTGGATTTTGAATATATTTTAAACAGCAGTGATGGATGTGTGTGTGTGAGAGAGAGAGTCAACCATGGCTCTATTGGTGTTCAGTGACAAATAACTAGAAAGCTGAAATCTGATTTACAGAGAAGAAGGAGACCGAGAGTGGAGCAATTGTTTATATTCTGATCCAGTATACCGTTAGCATTGTATTGCAGAAAGCAGGTAAATACTGTGTATTACAAAAGTCTCACACATAAATGCTTTGAGACAGACCAGTCACGTAAATGAGGGATGTAAACTTGGCATAAATTAACAAATGGCAATTCACACTTACCCTCAGTACTGGGGAGTCAACAGAAAATGGAGAGGACCGAGGAGCTCATATTCTTTCTGTCAGTTCTAGAAAATTATTGTCATGCACACATTGTCTTTGGATCTACTATTTATCCCAGAGAAGCAGGAAATCTAAATTTTATGTAAAATATCATTAATTAAAAAAAATGATGTTTGCTAATTCAAGTTAGCAAAAAAATAAACACACAAAAAGGAAAAACAAACAACAAACTCTTGGTCACAGAAGTCTACATGCCATAACTTGGAACATCTGATTGTAGAAGGAAACATTGAATTAAGCCCTAAGGTTAGAAGATCCAAACTTGAGTTTCATCAGGGCATCTTACTGCTGGTTTACCTTAGGCCAGTAATTTAACTTGTCTCTGAGTTTCAGATTCCTTCTCTTATTCTGGAATCAAAAGAGGGATAGTTAGATTCTGAGCTCTAAGTTCCCTTAAGATTATGGATCAATATTTTGACAGCCACCCAGCCACCCCATGGTGGAACAAAGCCATCATGATTATGACAGTATCTGAAATGAGAGAGGCTAAAAACAGTTTCTTTGCTCCCTCAAGTTATTTTATGGGAATGAAGTATGGAGCTTAGTGGATGAATTCAGAAAATCAACCACAACGGAGTACCTAAGTTATGGAAAGAGTGCTTGGGGAGAAAGAGGATACTGATAACACATTCAAGACAAATATCTGGCTCAAGAAAACCTCAACAGATTATAGAAATATATGTAATATTCCATTAGTGGATTAGCTGGTAAGAAAAATGATGTTTCTCAGAGTTTTGCTTAGCATTTTCATTCCTGACTTGAGGGATAGCATGAAGAGCTGATGATCTACGTGGATAAGCTTATGTTATATAAATACAGAACACTCAGGTTTAAATTCAGTTTTTTTCCTTTTTTTTGCTACAGACCTGAGGCACTTTCTAAATCTTGTACTGGCAGGCTCCTTAACCATGATATTGACATAATAAAATAATTATTATACTAACACTTTAGCTTACAGAAAGGTAATATTGAAAAATTAAATAATCTCCTATTTCATCCTCTCACTCAGTGAAAGTTTTATACTGCCTTGTAACTCAAATTGTTGTTAGAGATGTATTTGTGAATTTGTATAAGCATTTGTGATTGTGCTTTGCATTTTATTAGATTGTAAGGACTGACTCTTCTTAAACTCTATACAGTCCATAAACAATGAAACTGGTTCAGGGTGGATATTGTTATTGTACTAAAGGAAGTCAGAAAAAGTTGAGACAAATTTGTGGAAACAGTAAACATAAAACATATCAAAAAATTAAAGGAACTTTTGGTCTTGTTAAAATGAGACCACAAAGGGACTATTACTAGCTGTTCTCAGTTTCTATCAAGGGATTCAAAGACATTTGACGAACTAGGGCAAAAAGATTTAATTCTGTTAGGAGAAAAACTGGCCAAGACAATTTCAGTCACCAATTTTAGTTATAAAAGAAGGTTATATATTCTTCTTTTGTGAGTACTGTCACTAGCAATTCTGTCTTTGCCTTTGAAAATTCAAGTACATAATTCACCCCAGAAGATGGTCGGGTTTGATGGTCCTTTGATTTCTCTCATCACCAGGTACCCAAGTGCAAGTCCTATAAAATGTTGAGAACTCATAGGAAATATTTTCTGCAGGCTTTAAAATCCATTGCTCAATTCTCACATTTCTCTGTACTTTAAAAAAAAAAAAAAAAAAAAAAGTGTTTGCCAGAAGTAGCAGAGTGTTGTATTAGTTTTAGACCAATTTTCCTTTAATTCAGATTCTTTATTAAGATTTGGGGAGTGCTTCTACTTC